>NC_053488.1:30679319-30902854 GCF_015227805.2 Hirundo rustica | reverse complement strand
TCTCTCCTCTCTCCTCTCTCCTCTCTCCTCTCTCCTCTCTCCCTCCTCTCCTCTCTCCTCTCTCCCTCTCTCCTCTCTCCTCTCTCTCTCATCCTCTCTCCTCTCTCCTCTCTCCTCCTCTCTCCTCTCCTCTCTCCTCCTCTCCTCTCTCCTCTCGTCCTCTCTCCTCTCCTCTCTCCTCTCTCCTCTCTCCTCTCTCCTCTCTCCTCTCTCCTCTCTCCTCTCTCCTCTCTCCTCTCTCCTTTTTGGAGTCCAGGGCATTCCTTTGGCTGCCCTGGAGGGTCAGAGACCTGGACAGGGGGGTCTGGGACCCTGGCACAGAGCCCAGAGGGACATTGGCCTTGATCTCAGTCCATGGGAAAGGCATCCTGTACTGCGGGATGGATTGCAAGCCACGAAAGTGTGAAAGATAGTAGTTTAGCTTATCACAGGGTGAGAAAACAGTAGGTTTGGGTTTTTAGTACAGAAGTGAATGGGAGCAAGATGGAGGATTTGGGGCATTGTCTCCTGCTTCTTTCTTCTTCCCTCACTCCATTTTCTGCAGTGACAGTGGCACAAAGTAGTTTAAAGAGATTGGGTCAAAGTAGGGATGACCTGTTTAGTATAAGTGATAGGTATTGGCAAATAATGATAAATAAAGAACATGCAACAATTAGTATAAAAATAGCGACAGCCCAGTGGGCAGGAGTCGTCAGATGCTCGAGCAGCTGCACAGACCTTAGTTGGGCACTGAGAAAATTGTAAGATAAGAAACAATAAACAAAGCATGCAACCTTGAAAAATCAGAACCTGAAGACTTGCATTTTGCTCAGGGCTTTGCAGAAGGCAAAAAGACTCTAAAACCACCTGAATCTCAGAAAAGAAACCAAGATTTTCCTTTTTTTTTTTAACCTCTCCTCTTAAATTGTTTTTCTGACTTGGACTCTCTCGCTGGTTTTACTTTCAGGCCAACACATAGGTAAAACCAGGAAATGTGGATTGGATGAACGGACAGTGAGGCGATTTGAGAACTGGTTTAAAGGCAGATCCCTGGGGGTAATAATCAGTTGCACATGGTCTGAGTGGAGGCCTTTCACCTTTGGGACACCACTGTTGTCACAAAATGTTCAATAGTGGGTCCTGCAATGTTTAATTTATTTAAAAATTACAGTTCATGATTCTTTCTCACAAAGAACAATATTAGTGTTACAGCTTATTTTAAATAAGGGTTGTTTTTTTTTTCCTTGAAAAAATTAGGCCAAAATTTTTAACTAAACGTAAATAATTAGAAGACAACATATAATGCATAGTAAAAATTTAGAATTATTTAGAAACAGACATGGTGGATTAAAAGTCAATTTGCAAACTGTCAGCCCTTCTAGACTGAATAAAAACAATGGATGTCACATGCCATAGAATAGAATCATAGAATCATCATAGAATCATAGAGTGGTTTCAGTTGGGAGCTCAAAGATCATTAAGTTTCTTTGGACAGAGATCTATTCCACTAGACCAGGTTGCTCAGTGATTTCTCCCACCTAATTTGGCTTGCATACATCCAAGGATGGGGCATTCAGAGCTTCTCTGGGCAAGCTGTTCCACTGCCTCACCATCGTAGAATTTTTTACTAATATCTAATTTAAACTATTCTCATTTTAAACCCATTCCCCCTTGTCCTGTCACTACATGCTCTTGTAAAAAGCCTCTCTCCACCTTTCTTGTAGGTTCAGGTACAGGAATGTCACAATTAGGTCACACCAAAGCCTCCTCTTTTCGAGGCTGAACAATCCCAGTTCCCTCAACCATTTCTAAGAGGAGAGGTGTTCCATCCCGCTAATCATTTTGGTGACCTCCTCTGGACTCCTCCAATACCTCCCTGTCCTAGGCACCCCAGAGCTGGATGCAGCACTGCTGGTGGGGTTTCACCAGAGCAGAGCGGCAGAGTCCCCTCTCAGCCCTGTTGCCCACACTGCTTTGGATGCAGCCCAGGACATGTTTGGCTTTCTGGGCTGTGAGTACCCATGGCTGGGTCATTTTCAGCCTCTCTTCCACCAGCACCCCCAAGTCTTTCTCCGCAGGGCTCTACATCTACTCATTCCCCAGCCTGTGTTACTGGGGGTCGCCTTGACCCAGGTGCAGCATCTTGAACATTGTCTTGTTAAACCTCATGAGATTCCCATGGGCCCAGTTCTCAGGCTAGTCCATGTCTCTCTGGATGGTGTTGCATTCTTCAGGTGTGTCAACTGCAGTACTCAATTTGGTGTCATTGTTTGGTAGTCATTCTGACACTGTGTCATAAGAAAGAAAAAAAATGAGCTTCATTTAACAACTGTAAAATGTATTGAAAAGGACAATACAGGGGAATCATATTAGATGTTTTGATGTCAAAGAAGGAATCTGATTTTCCATATACCTAATAATACTTGGTATTTCATCAACAAACTGAATAATAAAGACTAAATTTCCCAAATGTGCAGGTAACAGGCAGGAAAGTGTTTCAAGTATGTTGAAGATTGAAAAGATGGCAGAATATGAGTAGGTTGGAAAATACTGAATGAAGTCAAATAAAAATAAAGGTGAATAGATATAAACTCAGGCATATTCAACTCTGTCCATGTAAGGAGGGAAACAACTTTGTAAAACAATCTAATCTATTATATTCCATCATAAAGTTTTAAGAAAGAATGGATTTACTATCTGAAACATTCACTGAGTAGCTGGACAGTGTTTCCTAATTGTACTCGATCTGCATGTTGTTTGTATGAAACCCTTACAGATGCACCTTGAAATCATGAAGATAGGTGATGCCAGGATTTTTCATGGAAGAAAAGCCCAATTGAAAAAAAAAAAAAAAAAAGAAAGAAAGAAAGGGGGGGAAAAAAAAAAGAAGAAAAAAAAAAAAAAAGAGAGAGAGAGAGAAACCTTTTTGTTTCTCTTCTCATTTTCCCCTAACAACTAATTACAGCTTCCACCATTTTTCATGCTTATGATAATTTTTCACACTATACTGGCATCCTGTTGAAACTGAACTCTAAGTGTGTTAGATTGTGTGGGGTTTTTATCTTCTTTTCTTCTGCCTAAAATTCTCAGCTTCCAGGTTTCCAACATCTCTGCTGAAATACAAGACAGGCCAATTGCTCTATAAGACAGGAATTTAAAAAGTTTGTGCAAGGCAGGAGATATACTGTAAAAATCCTTTTCTGGAAAAGTTCTACAGATCAATATCAAATTATATAAAGTGTAGAAAATTTTGCAGAAGTCTTTTTTGTTTGGTATAAAAATTGCTGAAATTCTTGGTAAATCAGTATTGATTTTCCTATGACAGTGGGATTGATTAAATTTACAGGTGCTTCCATGAAAATTCTGATGAAAACTTCCCACTGTAACAATTTTTAAGTTTGTGTGAGTGCATGGTATTCACACTTCAAGTTTCACAAATTAGTTTGCAAAACGAAATTTGGTTTTGGGGAGGAAGTTTCCATATGCCTTCTTCCTTGAGGAAGGTAACATTTATCTTTGTCTTAATATTATCTTCTTAACTAGTGTGACAAACAACTAACAATTATTAGCAAGTACATAATTTATACAGTCTTTTAATCAGATTTTTAACAGGCTCTTTTCTCAAGTACATTTGTGAACTTCACTTGTGAGATACCTCTTTAAAACTTAAGTTTCTGTACAAATAACATTAATTTTGCTTGGTTTTATCATGTTAACTAATGTTTCTGGCCTTCCTTAATATATCAGAAGCAGCCTGTGTATTATGATCGGTTAGGCTCAACCTACTAGACTTATATTTTCCTGCTTGAATAACAAAGAAAAAAGATCCTACAAAAATTGCTCAGATCCCTTTCTACAGGCACATGGTTTCCATATTCAGATAAAACAAGTGTTCTGTTAAAACACCCTTATGACTGAGTTCTGTTGACACCCAAAATACGTAAATTCCTGAATTAGGATGATGGATCCTTTTGACAGTTCTACAGAGGCAAGGATTTTTGTCGTATTTTCATGGCATATATATTTTCTTCTCTCTAACACTTCATGACATACACCTCTACCTACTACCCTGCAGAGGCACTACTTTCCTCTAAAAGATGAAATTCTTGGGTTTAGATCCTACCTCTGTTAAATCCACATGCAAAAAACCACAGTTACACAGTGAAACCTGAGATCTGTCAATATTATTAGCCACTTTATTTTTCTTTTAAATCAAATTAATAGACTAATCAATTTTCACAATGTAATGGACAAAACCTCACTTAAACAATTTTGTGATTATGCCTTTTTAAGTCAAAGGACTCCTTTGTAACAGCTGTCCTACTAGGAAATCTGTCCTCTAATTATGGCAGATAAGCTAAAATAAAAACACAATACTTAACTTTTTTTCAGACTTCCTGGGAGCACTTGCTGCTTTAATAATAATAATAATTAAAACAAACAAACAAACAAAAACAGAATTAAAATTACCTTGCCGCTTTGAATTAGTGAGGATTGGTGTGTGCACACATTTAATCAATGGCTGGCATCAGCTTTGCTCAGCTGTAACAAGATCTGTAGTAGTCCACTCATAATTTGAGCTGCAAAATATTTGTCTTTTACAGCATTCTATCCTCCTCAGTACCCACTGTGCTAACACCTGTCTCAGCCAGGACTTCTGTTTGAAGGTGGTTTAATGATCTGGCAGTTGTGCTGCACAGATACACACTGTAAACAATAGATTCCTGCAAGACCTCAGGGCTCTTGCTCTCGCCATCAGTGTAATAACTGCAAAAAAATACATTGCACTTTATTTTTTAAATTGCTACTGGGTAAAACTGCATGCACACATTTTAGTGAAACTGATTGTGGGTTTTTATTTGTTTGTTTGTTTCCTTGCTTATTTTAGAAACAGATTTCAGATAATACCTGCTAGATATTACAAAAAGTATATATAAGTCCATATGTAATAAAGAAAGAACCTTTCCTTTATAGTCTGTCTTAAGGGCTTTTTCACTCAGTTTAAGTAATATTTATAAGGTGTCTCCAAAAATGTAATTTCATATTCAGATCTTACAGTATGGATTCCCTTCATTGAACACATAGGTGTGTAAGAATAGCATTAATTCTAATTTTTTTCCCCATGATTTTGTACAGGATTCTATCTAGAAGCAAGGAGTTTGCTTTGGTTTGTTTGGTGGGGCTTTATTTTTTGGGAGGGGGGCGGGGTTGGGGGGGGTGGGTGGGTGGGTGGGTGTTGGTTTGTCTGTTTTCTGGGGCTTTTGTTTGGCTTTTGTTTTTCTGATCGGTTGGGTTTTGGTTTTTGGTGTGGTGGGGAAGACAGGGGAGATAAAATTGCAGTCAGAATACATATTAGGAGGGGATGAAAATGGAGGAAGGAGAGGAAGGAGGGGTATGGACAGTTACAGATACAATTATAACAATATAGAAAAATATAGGTAGAAAATGAGGTTGTTAGTCCCTAAATGGAATGTGGTCAGCATGCCCAGCTTTCCACACATGCTAAGGGGGCCTAAATGGAGTGTGGATTAGAGACATCACGGCCAGATTCTGTTAAAATCCTGGCAAGAGGGGGACTATGGCGATACTTCGTAACCGATAAGGCCACATAGCAGCTGTCAGCAGAGATTTCTTGCTGTTGAACCAGCAACCATGCCAAGATCACAAATGCTCACCTGCATCCCCAAAGGTTATCTCCACTGTAAAACTGACGTTATTGATCTCCAAGGTACAACTACCCCACACTGAACATGAGGTATTACTAGAATCATTCAAACTCTACCTAAACGTAAAAATGAATATAATAGTAAGTTAAAAATGGAAAAATATAGAGAAGATGCTGTTGTAACTTCTGGAATCAATCAACAGGCTGAACCTGTCTTCTCCCCCCATAGCAACAATTATTGGGTATGAACCATACTCTACGCAGGATGAATGATCATTTTGACATAGCTTTGACAAGTTAGGGATTAGGCCTAGTAAGCATATTGCTTTGATCACATCTTTGCAACCAGACACTATGATGGGCAATCTTCAAATCTTAACCTATCATAATTTTCTCATATTAATGAAGAGTGTTACTCCATGAGCTTGTTACATGTGAGTCCTTCAAGGACAGTAACAGTTCCTCACAGTTGGTAATAATTTGACTGTTGCAGTCTGGAAAGCAAACTCTCGCATGTTGTTAATGCATGTCAGATTTTTCCTGAGGCACTGAAAATTAAGTGTGGGGACCTGGAAGGGTTTTTTTGTTTGTTAGCATGTGACTCTGAAAGTCACAAGAACAATCAATGGTTTGCTTCAAAAATCACTGTAACTGTCATCTTTCAGGTCTATTAACATGTCAGTTTAGTCTCCATAGTGATTAGATTGAAGATACAGAGTTATACGTGTGCCTCTTTCCAATTTAAGAATCACACTGAAGAAGTGTACTTCTTTGAGGATGACACATATACTCAAAATACCTGATATATAGTAGAAAGTAGAGAGCAGTAAATTTCTCTGTCAAAGGAAATCAGAACAATGATCATGTCTTACTCTCCTCTGTATTCTCTACATCAATAAATGCATTAAAAAAAAAAAAAAAAAGATCCAGATGAAATAACGAGTGAGTTATTTAGTAATTCTCATGACTATTCTCTTATTCTTCCAAGCATCTTTGCACTTTTTTTCTAGAGATTTTGGGGGTTTTTTCCTTAAAATGAAAATATTAAAGGCAGTTTCACCTCCTCCATCCCCGTCTTTAATAACAAAACAGCAAGAAAGTTTGTGGATGAATGGATAGAATACACAGGATTTATTAAAAGTCATAAACACACAACATTTAATTCAAGAGATATTGCACAAGAATCTATATAATTTAACGTAATGTGATCACCTGCATATAAATAATACCTCAAAGACCAAGAGGAGACAAAAACAAAGGGAACAGCTAATTTCAACTTCATTTAATAAGGGGAAATATTAGAAAATTATAACAAAGTCTATTTTGTCTCTGGTCCTTGAAATCATGGTTATAGATTTTTTTAATATAATTTAAAGTAAAATCTGATATATCATTTCAATTAACAGAGGTGAAATTAGCTTTTCTTGAAAAATTTAGGTTGTTAGGCCCTGTGTTTATAATGCCTAATAGTATGCCTCATTCTTCTGAGTCTCTTTCTGACTAAAAGAGTCATAAATTAATACTGATGCAGGTCTGTTTACTTACAGCAAACCTAATGTCTTCAAAGTCCTACACTACAATTTAATATTCTTACAAAAGAGGCTATTTTGAGATTTATGATCTCTTTTTTACCAGCTTCTGTCTGCAGTACTTGAGATTATATTCTGCACATAAGAAAATTTTGTGGGCTTTAGCATCTCTTAGGAAAAGTTTAGATTCTAGATCAGTAAAGTTATTTAAGTCCCTGTGTCTCCTTGAGGGATAAAATAATACTGTTCTTGAAGTGACTGGGAATACTTTCATGCTTAAAAATGTAGTAAAGTGCTCTCCTATCCAAGAATCATAAACTGTAGCCTTTCTGTGTAAGAGAACAAACCTTTAAATTGCTGTCAGGGAAAGTCTGGCTTCTATCAGAGCTTTTATTGATGCTGCATTCAAATTAAATCCTGTGATAGATTGTTTTGGAATATAAGGAATCTTACAATTAAGACATTTACATTAACATTTTACAACAGATTGACATAAATCAGAGCTCGCATTTACAAAATCACAGAATCAACTAGGTTGGAAAAGACCTTTGAGACTATAAAGTCAAACCCATGATGGAATGAAACCTTATTAACTACACCACAGCACTAAAGCGCCACATCCAATTTTTTCTTATACACCTCCTGGGACCGCTTTCCAATTCCCAATCACTCATTTTGCAAAAAACTTCTTCCTAATACTCAGCTTAATACTCACCTTCCTCTGGTGCAGCTCAAAACTGTATCCTCTACCACTGGCTGTCTTTGAGAAGAAACCGACCGACACCTGGCTACAGCCACCTTTCAGGCAGTTGTAGAAAGTGATCAGGTTTCCCCTAGCCCTTCTCCTCTCCAGGCTAAACAACCCCAGCTCCCTCAGACACTCCTCACAGGACTTGTCCTCCAGCCTTGTTGCCCTTCTTTGGACATGCTTGAGCATCTCAACATCCTTCCCAAGCTGGGGAGCCCAGAACTGGACACTGTACTCAAGGTGTGACCTAACCTGTGCCAAGAACTTTCCTGGTCCTGCCAGCCACACTATTCCTGATAAAGACAAGGAAAAATGCTACAAATGTTAACTATATGACATGCACATATTGCAAATGCTTGTTCAGACACATAACTTTCATTAAAAAAAAAAATAAAAAAATTGTAATCAATTGAAAACTAGATGTTTCAAACTTTATTTAATTTTTATTTTTTTTACTTTAAGCTACATTTGATTTTTAAAGAACTGTTTCTAAATATGCATATAATTTTGGCCACTGAAACTATTTTCTTATAGCCATGTGTAGAAAGGACCCCCATGATGTCTCACTGTCAGAGACTGGAAGGATTGATCTCTCAAGGAATTTGGGGAAGCATGTGTGTGGGAGAGAGGAGGTAAGGCCTTACCCTGACAAGACAATGAACTGCCCCACACACCCCCAGCCCTAGAGCCTGTATCCCGGGCCTTAGAGCCTGCCAGTCACTGGCACACTGGAGGCAGGGCTCTACTCTTCCCTAGCCCAGCTTCTGAGTGGACAAATGACTGGAAGTCCCACCTCAGGAGAGGGCCATGAAGGCTGAGGGGTATTTAAGGGCAAGCAGGAAGCTGTTGTGCTTTTCTTGACCCTGCCTTCTTGGAGCTTCTATCAGAACACCACTGGAACCCGGAAGTTGGTAGTTATATGTGTATTTCTCTGTATTTTGTCTGTCTTCCTCTCTTTTTTTTTCCTTCTAATTCCCTCTTCTTGGGGTATTTTAGATAAATTAACATCAGATGGGTTTTAACGTTTGCTAAGTTGAATGATCCAAGTTAATGCTGTGAGAAGTGTTTTATGTTGATTGGACATTGTACTAAATCTTTTGTCAAAGTTCCCTGACTTTCTAGTGTTTGCCAGTAAAGTTGGTTTGACCTCCTTATAATATCTTGTCAATATTTCTCCCGTGTGTCCAACTTAGAGTCCATGAACTACCGTAAAGCCTTTCAAAATTCTTACTGAGCAAGTTGATTGGAGCCTTACTTCGCTTTTTTAAGATCTTAGGCCTTTCTTTTACATATTTCACAAATTTATTTTAATATAATTTTGAGCAGTACCAGGCAGAGCACAATGAATCACCTAGAGCAGGGCTTAAGTAAAGTTTTGCAGTGGTGTTTTTTTTTTTCTTATTTGGGTAGCATGTTATATGATCTGGGCACTTTCTCAACCATAGCCTTGTGATCAATGGGCTTAAAAACTAAAAGTCTGCTTGATTTTTTTTTTTTTTTTTTTTTTCCCAAAAGACAATTTAACTTTAGAAATAGATTGGTTTGCTGAAGAAAGCCTGAAGAATTCTCTGATATATAGGCATATAGAGGATTACAGTATATATACAGTACTTAGAAGCATTGATAGTCTGGGCTAGGTTCAGGGCGGGCCACTGAGAAGGAAAGGTTGAAGCCCTTATCCTTTGTGAAGAGGCCAAGACACCAGGACTGGCTCAAAAGGGAGAAGGGATGTCTTTGGGAGCATTCCTGGCACTGACCAGAAAGGATAGAAGGGGATGGAATAGACAACGGCAAAGCTCTTCACAGCAATGCATGACAGGGCAAGATGTAGTGGCACAAGTTGAAACATGGAATTCTTAGGGTGGGGATAACAAAAAACGTTTTCCTAATGCAGACAGTCCAGAGGTGAAGCCAGAGCCCAGGGACATTAGTCCACCTTTGACCTGGGAACTTTCACAGCTTGACTGGGTTACGTCTGAGCAGCCCCACCTAAACTTGTATTTGAGCCTGCTCTGGGTAGAGTCTGGAAACCTCTCCATGTCCCTGAATGTTCCTGTGGTAATTGCATTATTTGGTAAAATATAATTATTTGGTAAAATCATATATCATTTAGTCTAATGGATTTAAGGTTTGGGTAACCTATGTACTGGTATATGAAATTTTTGCTTTTTAATTATTTTTAACTTTTACTTTCAGCACATCACAGTCAACAATGTGTTGTTTAACTCAAGGAGTTGGATAAATAGGATGTGATTCTACAAAGAGTCATGGGAGAAAAAGAAAAAATGGTCAAAACCAAGTCTTCTTCTGCACAACACTAATCTTAGGTGGTGGAAGGCTTCTTCTCAGATGGAATTCAAAAGTTTAATGAGAAGGCAGTGTTCTTGCTTCACTTTAATAAAATCAGCTACCATGTAGGTACAATGAACAGCGTGAAATATAAATACAGTGATTTCCTTGTTTGTTTTGTTTTCCTTTTCTGCATCTTCTTCACATCTATTGGTGTGGTTCATGGAACAGTTATGAAAATATTTAAATTTCAATACTCTTTTGTGTAACATAGAATCATAGCATTGAATCATCAAGGAATCACTGAATTGTTTGGGTTGGAAAGGATCTATTAAAATCATCTAGTCCCAATCCCTCTGCTATGCATCATTCAATAGATGAGGTTTCTCAACGATCCGATCAACCTGATCTTGAGCACTTTAAATGATGCAGCATCAACAACATCTGAGCAACCTGAAGCAGTGTTTCACCACCCTTATAATTAAAAATAAATAAATAAATAAATCTCTCTAGGTCAAATCTAAAGCTACTGTCTTTCAGTCTTACAGTGTTGCTCCTTGTCCTGTCAGTACAGGCCCTGGTCTGTCTCCCTCTTCCTTAAAAGCTGCCTTTACATATTGAAAGGCTGCAATAAGGTGTCTGTGGAGCCTTCTCTTCTCCAGTGTGAACAACCTTAACTCCCTCAGTCTTTTTTCACAGAAGAGATGTTCCAACCTTCTGACCAGTTTTTTTGGACCTACTCTGACAGGCTCACATCTCTCTTGTGCTGAGAATTCCAGCACTGGACACAGCACTCCAGGTGAGGGATTAGTAGTGCAGAATCACCTCCCCCAGTCTGTTGGCTACAGTTTTTCTGGTATAGAATAATTTTTCTGGGCTGAAAGAACGAATAGCCAACTTGTGCCAGATTTTACATCCAATATCCCCAAGCCCTTCTCCTTAAGGCTGCTCTGAACCATTAACTTCCCAGTCAGTACTCATACTGGGGTGCTGCCCCAACACAGGTGAGAGACCTTATACTTGGCCTTGTTGAACCTCATGAGGGTTCATAAGGTTCAACAAGGTTCATGAGGGTTGCATGGGACCACATCTCTGGCCTCTCAGGGTTCCTCTGGATGGCATTGCTTCCCCAAGTATGCTCAGTGCCAATTTTGCAGAGTCATCAGCAAAACTGCTGAGGATGCACTTGATCCCACTGTCTGTATTATTAACAAATGCACTAAGTAGTACTCCTCTCCATACTTGTCCCCATCCTCAGGAAGGCCTCTGATCACCAAGCCTCCATCTGGATATTAAGCCATTGACTGCAGCTCTTTGGAAGCAACCACTCATCCAACTTCTTACCTGCATAACAATCTATCCACTAAAGTACATAACTTGCAAATTTAGAGACAATGATACTGTCAAAGCCTTGCAGAAGTAAAACCAGATTATACCATTTGCCCTTATCCACCAGTACAGTCACTTAATTGTATAAGGCCATCAGCCTTCACAAAATGCTAATTGTGCGTGACTAATCCATCCCACTGTGGAATGTCACACCATGTAACTGTCTCATTAATTCGCTGTCATCCATATGGCCTGGTAGATCTTCTAGAAGAATCTGCTCCATAACATATAGCAACTCAGAGGTGAGGCTGACTTCTTCTGACTGGAGTAACATGCTGGTGTCTGAAAGTGTTTTTTTCTTTTAGTACAAGATTCTTCTGACTGTGACCACATAGATATCTTTTCCTTCTTTACAGTAGCTGCCATCCTTTCACAGTTACTATGTATCTCTAATTATATTCCCATTGTAGTATGAGTATTATTTTGTAGCTTTTTTGTTTGTTTTCAGCTTAAATTTAAGATCATTGAGTTTACTTTCCAATTTGACAGGACCATCAGTTAGTTAGTATAATTAATTAAGTCTTTTGGTTGTTTTTATTTAACTCAAGCCCAACAGATCTTGCTGAATTAAATTGCCACTCAATCACAGAACAAATTCTTCCTGAAATTAAAATCCTGTTCTGCAAAGACAAATAAATCTTTAATTGTTTCCTTAGATTGCTCTTGTGTGTGTCCCTGTCACTCTTAAGACAAGAAAACTGGAATTTCTTCTTCACAAATCAGGGATTTTGTTGTTTTTTTTAGATAAACACCTTTCAAATTGAAACACTCCTGTCTGGCACTAACAGATTAAATGCTATATGACAGAGAAAGCATCTCAGAGATTGCTGCTATATTTCTGAACTATTCTGTAAATACAGTAAAGGAGTAAAACAACTGAGACAAGTACTGGTATAATGTGGGGAAGGAAAAGGGTATATATCATTACATTTGTTTTGTTGTCTGGTTATAGATATCAATTTTATAATCAGGAAAAGGAATGGTCAACGTACATAATATACATTACTTTGAATAATACTCAAGAACTGCCATTCATTTATCATGAGATGTATAAGTGAAATTAGTTGTCTTTGTTTGGAAAGACAGCTGTCTGCCAGGGAAAGCTGGAGCTTCCCTTGTAATGGAGAATGTAAACCCCCTCCCTCTGAATTATTATATCTTGAATTTAAGGAGCTTTCAAAGATATGGGGGTAGGAATAACAGTTCTTTACTAGAAATATTTAAAATAAAAATGTAGTAGTACAAAAAACAACAACAACAAAACCCACAAAAGCAAACAAACAAACAAAACCCCCTGACATAGTCAGAATCCAGCCTGACACCCTGTTGGTCAGGGTGTTGGTAATAGTCCAAATAAGTGGCCCTGGAGTGACAGATGTGGTTCTGTCAAAGCAGTGATCCTGTAGAAGGGTGTAATTTTCCTCTGAAGGTCCAGTAATGGTGACATGGGTCCAGTCTTCCTCTAGGAATCCAGTGGAAACAGACTGTCCTGGTATTCTTAATCTCAACTTTTATCCAGGTAGGAATGCTTGGCTCCTCCCCCTGGGTGAAGCATCTCACAATGGGATGATGTAATTATGTCAGTCATGCAGTGAGACTCAGTCGCCCATTAATAGAAGATATCCCCTGTTGTAATGCATTAATTGGGTTTATATTGTGTTTCATCAGATTTGTAATCACGTGGTTTGTCCTTGCTTAGCTGTAACCCAATTCTGTTCCACTCCCACTTTATCCCTGATTGGGCAGTGTCTTGTCCCTGCCTCTGGGCCCTGCCCCCTGGGGAAAAAGCCCCGGCACGGGCAGGGCCTCGCTCTCTCTGGCACTGGTGAGCCACTGGGAAAGATCTCCAGCCGGGCAGGGCAGGACTCGAGAAGAAAGTTGTTATATCACACCCAGTGAAAGAGAGCAGGCTCTTTCCTTTTGCCATTGGCAGGTGTCTGGTCTCATAAAGAAATACCACAATCCCCCTAGAGGGAGGACAGGTCTTGGAAGAGATAAAGAACATTGTTCCACCTGGTTTTAACAGCTGGCCCAGTAACAGAAGACACCTGCCCATTCCCACCCCGCCCCACCCCCTCACCTCCCCCGAATTATGAGGAATGGGTAATAGAAGAGATAAAGAAAACACCTCCCCAACCTGTTTCAACAGATGGCAGTAGAATACCTACTTTTGGTTACATCTTGCATTGCAACCCAAAACAGCAATTTACTCACCTATAAACTTTTCACAATTATTTCAAGCTGGAGGCCATTCTTCCTTTTTTGTTTTGGTTTTTGCTCTAGTGCTGGTCCCTCCTGAATAATGCTGAAGCATTATTGTGGGCAGAAGTCAATCATTTTGAAAACCACAAAAAGTGCATTGTTATTGGGATATGTGGGGAAAATGTACTATAGCTTCATAGGACATGCCAAAACAAGGTTTCATTGATTTCAGTAGTCCCACCACTCCTCCAACTCATTGACTTCAATTGGAGTTTTGCTTCACTAAGGATTTTGTGATCAGATACCTCATTTGAGCAAAATGGATCCATTTTTCAAATTGTCATGGTGTGCTTGGGAAGGTCAAAGCTGTATTTTATATAAGCTAAACTAAAGAAGACTAGAGCTGTGGGAAAGCAAGTGACAATGAGAACAAGAAAGAAATGGTGTGTCTACTTCCTTTTCCCTTATCAGTTCCTGAAATATTATCAGGGATTTACTTGGTTTGTTTTCACACATTACTACTCCTGATATTCAATGTTTTCAAGACAGTACAGCAAGATAATGGCTTTATTTTTCTGGTTCATGAGCTTTAGCAATTATTTTTTTGTTAATGATAAAACATTGTTCTTCTTAAGCATGCAAGTGTGGTCTAACAATGTTCCAAGGTAATTATCCTTAGCTCACAACTTTTGAAGAGTTTTGACAGTTCTCATAGTGATTGTCAAATCTGGCATGCCAACACTGCAAGGCTTCCACAGCTCTGTGACCACCTGGCTGAAGGAGAAAGCTGGTGAGGCTGAACATGTAGTACCAGTAATGGCGATGCAAGCATATACAGTGTGCATATCTGCACATAAGTAGAGCAAACTGCACAAGATCCACACAAGCAGAAACAACAGCACTCTCAGAGACACAGATAGGACTTGAAGCCTCATCCTTGCCACTGGTACAGAGACTTTTCCCACTGGTACCGAGGAACACACATGCACACACATGCATGTGTGAATCACGCGGCAGCTCGGCTTAGACGCAGAGTCTCCACTGATTTTCCCTGGATCGTTTTGTCTCTCTCTCACTCCCATGCATACACATGCACACGTACACCACACCCACCAGGGCTCTCAGCTGATGTGCATCACAATCCTCTCAGTCCTAAACTTGGATCCTTGGTCCCTTTAGAAGCCAAACCACCCATGTGTTTCACCTCCAGAGGCATCCTCAGCCTGGCCCTGAGTTGCACATTTGTGGGAAGGTGCGGGAAGGTGCGGGAAGGTGCGGGAAGGTGCGGGAAGGGGAAGGGGAAGGGGAAGGGGAAGGGGAAGGGGAAGGGGAAGGGGAAGGGGAAGGGGAAGGGGAAGGGGAAGGGAAGGGGAAGGGGAAGGGAAGGGGAAGGGGAAGGGGAAGGGGAAGGGGAAGGGGAAGGGGAAGGGGAAGGGGAAGGGGAAGGGGAAGGGGAAGGGGAAGGGGAAAGGGAAGGGAAGGGAAGGGAAGGGAAGGGAAGGGAAGGGAAGGGAAGGGAAGGGAAGGGAAGGGAAGGGAAGGGAAGGGAAGGGAAGGGAAGGGAAGGGAAGGGAAGGGAAGGGAAGGGAAGGGAAGGGAAGGGAAGGGAAGGGAAGGGAAGGGAAGGGAGGGGAAGGGAGGGGAAGGGAAGGGGAAGGGGAAGGGAAGGGGAAGGGGAAGGGGAAGGGGAAGGGGAAGGGGAAAGGGAAGGGGAAAGGGAAGGGGAAAGGGAAGGGGAAGGGAAGGGGAAAGGGAAGGGGAAAGGGAAGGGAAGGGAAGGGAAGGGAAGGGAAGGGAAGGGAAGGGAAGGGAAGGGAAGGGAAGGGAAGGGAAGGGAAGGGAAGGGAAGGGAAGGGAAGGGAAGGGAAGGGAAGGGAAGGGAAGGGAAGGGAAGGGAAGGGAAGGGAAGGGAAGGGAAATTTTTTGATCTCTAATCAGTAAATTTAGGTATGTAAAGCATTCAAGAATTACAAATTGGCAATACCATTTACTACACAATGCCATTTGCTAAAATTAAAACTAATATGGTATACAAATGTTAACATAAAAGCTTACAATGCATATCTTAAATTTTACATGTAGGCATAACATGTCACTTAGCAACCCACTGATATCCAGTGCCAGGTATGGGATCTCCCAGGAGCTGCAGATCACTACCACCCAGTTGCTATGGAGGTGCAGCTCAATTGACCCTAGTGCCTGCAGGTAATTATAGCATAAATTACTTGGTTTTCTCTCAGATTTTTTTCTGCATCCATGAAATTTTGGATGCTTATCAGTCTACTGTGCAGCCAAACCATTTGGGGGGCTTGGTGCTGTCTTATTGATAGCCGCAGTCAACAGGATTAATTTCAGTTAGGCCCACCTGCTGAAGTGTTTGCCTGAACCAAAGTTCAGTTATCTCAAACAACAGGAGTGCATCCATCACACACTGTTCCAAAATAATTGGATGATTTCTAGGTATGCCTTCTGGCTTCAGTAATTCTGTGATTCTGTGAATTTATGTAGTAAGATAGACATTTGTTCCTATGGTCCACCAGCTTTTCTTCGTAAAATATGTTCTCTTATTCCCTCAGTCATAGTGTTCCCACTCCTCTTGGCATTACTATGACAAGTCCAGCTCATTACCCTGCTGTATTCCAGCCAGGTGGCTTTCTCTGTTTCCTCCCATGGCTATAAGCCAGGCAAAAGCCTTTTGGAATTTCTTGGGAAAGTGATTTTCATGTATGCATTCTTGCACCTGATGTGTCAGTTTCTCCTGGCTGACAAAATAAGTACTTGGAACAAAGTTCACTTAATTACTGATTTGCAGAAAGGAATGCTTAGTCATCTAGCAGATATGATGGTTAAACACTGAAACTTGAGGTTAGCAAGGTATTTTTTTTTTTTTTTTTTTAAAGACTTCTGCTATGCAGTCATGAAAAATTTTGAATGGTATTTGAAAACAGATTATCCAGAGTCTTAAAATGTACAGATTTCAACAGATTTTTCACAGAGGGGAGCCACTGAAAGGAGCATTCCTCTCTTTATGCCAAATTTCAAGTATTAATCCTAATTATATTTAATTTTATTAAATAAATAACAGCAGTTATGTAGAGAAAGCAAGGTTGCTTCCCTTAATCCTGCACTAAAGTAAGGCAAGATTTTGTTGACTACCTATAATTCTCAGTAAGGCTGGCACCTTGAAATGAATAGTTTAATTTTAATAATAAAGTGTAGGACAATTCTAAACTAGTGAAAACATCTTTTAAACAAAGAAACATGGGCATTTTCCAGCTGTACTAACCAGGTACATATGAGAGACAACGAGAATATAAAGGAAATACAGAAATTAATGAGGAAATTCAGGCGTAAAACTTTCAGGAAGATCTTGAAACACACATCTAACTATGTAAAGCACATGATTAAGGCTAATGTTATAAAAACTTGCATCAGCTTATAAATATCTAACAAAAAATGTTTGAGACAAACTCCTTACCTGAAACAGATTTCAATTGGGCAGTTCAGAAACCTTACAAGTAATGTTTCTGAACACATCTAACCAAAATTTTAAAACTTGACTCCCGAGACTTATTGAAAACAACCCACCAAACAAACAGATTTCCTGTCTGTTCATTTTAGCAACAATTTTGAGAACAAAAGTAATGGATGTCGCAATTTAATATGTCAGCATGTCATAAGTCAGATCTTTGCATTACAACAGATAGACTGCAATGCTCCGGTATTTTTCAGTCCTGCGTGAGAGAAGATTTGCGCCCAGAAGAAAGTGATAAATGAGAGTGAGAACTTATTCACAGATTTTTTTAGCCCATTTGCACATTTAAATATCCATATTTAACTTATACTAAATATCCATATTTAAATTAAACCAAAAATACTTTGGTGAATACAAATACTGTTGTGTGAACTGTAGTTCACACAACAAATACTATTGTTTGAACTACAATGTTCAATTTGATTGGTTGATTTGGGTGCACTCTCCATTATTAACACACCTTCATGAGATACAACAGCCAAAAATGGTTCTGAAAGTCATATCATGCTGCTCAGCTGAGTGAAAAATTCCTACTTTGCTGTGTTTGTTTTATAGAGCACAAAGCAGGTCCTGACTGGAGTATACAGAAAACATATTCAATGTAAATATCACTTCTTTTAACAGACATTGTTCACTATCATAGCATTAATATTATTCTATTACACTTGTATCTGTTTTCAGCGCTGCAATGACTCGTTTCATAAAATGTTTGCTAATATTTAATTTTAAAAATGTCTTCCTTTGTGTTGATAATGACTTGAAGTAAAAAAACCACTATACATGCAATTCAGAAAAAGAATATAAAGATCAAAAAGTCCAAACCTCAAAACTGTGTCTTTCATAGTCATCTCTGCCCATTAAATAAGATAAATCTTACTATTTCTAGTCTCTGCCTAATCAGTGTGATGTAATTGCAATTCTGTTTTCATTTACTGTGATTTACATAGTGTGCTTTGATTTATGGCACCAGAAATTTGTTTAGAAAATGGAATATTTTAATTTGTCATGTATGATGGAACACAGTCTTGTATCTGTGAATTATGCAGTGAATATCTGTATTGTATTATATGATTGTTGAGAACTAGCCAAACTATGAAATCAAAAGAAATTTAGTTGTATAAACATATTTAGATATCTCTGTCTTACTGCACTGAAGATCTTACAACACAAATAGCAAAATGAAAATTATATTTTATGTTGTAAGTTAACACATCCTTATGCTTAAACTTCTTTACGAAGGCTATGCATGATTGGGCTAAGTGCTGCACTGCAAAGCTAAAGATACTTATAAACTTGCTTTACTTATAAACACAGTCACAGATTTCTCTGTTGGGTCATTGGGGCTATAAATTCACAGTGCTTAATATTTCTCAGATTTATTAAATATGTGTATCTTTACAGATCATAAATTCTTAGTACAGTATCTTCAAAGCATCATTCAGACAAAGTAGGTAATGTTGGGGTGTGTAGATAAAGCATGACACAAAATAAATGTCTGATGTGATGCCTGAAAAGCAGCAGGTATACAACAGGGCAAATATTTCAGGTTATAGAGAAGGATGATTACAATTTCTTCTGTTGGGTATTTTTTAACTGATTCTAAGCAGCATCACACTGACAGAATCAGAGAACAAGTAACACCAAAATAATACTAAATAGTTTTAAAACAAATTTTAAAAAGTCCTGTGAATTCAAGTGTTCCATAATAGCTGGCCTCAGGGTCAATGCTATTGACAGTGGTTGTGAAAAAAAAGACTGTATTAGGAAAACAGCCAATGCTTGTGTTTCTAAATTATATATGTTCTGATTATTTTCTAAGTTTGAAAATATTTTATCAAAGATATATTTGATATTATATCTATTTATATTATATAAATGCATATAATAAATACATATACAGTGTCAGTGTATGTGCATGTAACTAGTTATTATATATGTATACTTGTATATAGACACTAAATGTAAATATATGACATATATGTAAATAGCTTTGCATATTTTATACCCTGGAGGTCAATGACACATAATAGCTATAATATTAGGCTTTGTTTTGAGAGGCACTTTTTAGTAACTTCTTAAAGCAAAGAAAAAAATTAACAAACCAAATTATTCACATTATATAGTGGAAAGAGATAACTAAAGCATATTTAATGGTACTGCAATGTATTTCTACAGCAGTTTCCAAAGGGGCTTTCATTCTTAATTTAGATATTTGAAATTACCTTTAACACACTCTCCTAACTAACCATTATGAGAAGACTTTTATAAGGTCTGATATTGTGTCAGCACTGGCCTGGAGTTATGACTCTGCTGATTTGGACAAATCCAGAATAATGTGCCTGCGTCCTGTGCAATTTAATTAATGGCTTACCTACTCTTTATTTGTATTTTTAAGTCTTACATTCTGGATCTTAGTGTGTGATAAACAGGAGTAAGCAGAATTACTGTCCTAAGAAATTGAAATGAAACACCAGCTGACTTTTTTTTTTTTTTTTTTCCTAATTCTTTCTGAGTGACCTGCTTAAAATAGTGACCTTGTTAATTTGTACATGCTAGTAAAAGCAGGCCTATATGGCCTGCATTAGAAACTTCCATTCGTTATTTCCTGTAATTATTTAGAAAAATGTTTGTATTTTTTTCAAGTCAGACATTGCAGAAGTGAGAATATTTCCACAAACTAATAACTGTATTTTAGTGGAATCATAAAACTGGTCTCACAAAAAGACCCCAAAACACATTCCTTACTGTTGGTAGACCATCCATCTATTATTTCTGTTGTTAATGAGGGAGTTGTTCTTATAAAAAAGTCATGCTGACCAAGTCCCACATGGTAATTATTAAGGTAAGGCTGATCCACATTCAGAACAGATTAATGAAGGCAATATACTGTAGTCATTGTATCTACATTTCTTTCCATTGTGTGGTGAATTTACAAACAAAATCAAGTTCTTCTCAGTTTAATGTTTAGAAACTTGAAATTGAATAAGAACCTTATGTTCTATTTTCTGAAAGGGTGCTGTAACTGTCATTTAAATCAACCATTTTGGGGATTATAGATATACTACCATAGGCTGGAGTTCTTCTTCGTCTTGCCACACTTAGTTGCAATGATAGGAGCAGAAAGTAGTTGTGGCGTTTTGCTAAAATAGGTCAAAATAAATGGACATGTTAAAAAAAAAGTTTCCTCGCTCCTTATTGTGGCTACAGCTGTGTTGTTTAAGTGCTTGAAGTAATTTATTCTTAATGAGAAAAAGTTGTTCTCCGGGAAAAGAAGTTTCTGGAGTTTTATTTTTTGCATAGAGAAATATTAATCTACTTTTCTTCTTCCTCTTTTTTGTTCATAATTTGATACCTCCTCATAAAGCTGGGGTATAAATGTCTTGCTTCATTAAGATCTACTATACTTCTCTACTTTTCTTGAGATTTCGTACAGTCCATATAGAACATTTTCAACCTTAGAACTTTCAAGGTTCCTTGTTCTTTGTCTTAATGGAGCACAAAAAGCCCAGTGCCGTTCCCCTATGAAATACCTAGACTTATCTAAAAAATAATGCTTCTAAGAAAGTCCAGAAAGCAAAGTAAATTTAGCACCTAGTTTAGCCACCTAATTTTGAATCTGCCTCTGTGTTGATAGTCATGTTTATAGATAGAAGTTTATAGATAGAAGTTGATAGTCATGGTTATACACTGTTTTCCTGACGTAGCCATCTTTGCTCACATTCTTTCCAGGGCATCGTGACAGTCAGATCTATTTAAGTTTTCATATTTTCTTGTTTTCCCCAGAAATAAGAGGCTCTTCTATAATGATGAGGTAGTCTGCTAATTTTTTTCAATTTCTCTATCTGGAGGATTCCTGTTGGGATTACAACAATTTTCCTGCTGGCAAAAGTATTTATAAATTAATAGCTGATTTTGAATAGACTGATTGAGCAATTTTTAATGGTTTTGATGTTTGAAGATTAACTCTAATTATATGTAGCGTATTAGGATATCATAGATTAATGTTAGTAGTGACTAGCAGCAGTTTTATTGCAGATTAAAAGGTAATTTAGCTTTTACTATTCTATTCAATGTCTTAGAAATTATTTATAGGAAAGTTGAGAAAGAAACTGTTAAGAAATCCAAAGAAATAATAATTAATGAACAGTAAGTAGTTCCTCAGTTTCAGACAGAGATTCTGCAGCTGTACTTATAAGATCTCATATATAGCAGTAGACACAAGGAATGTGAATGGGTCTGAAAAACAGATATCAAAAAGTGCCTTGATACATGACTTCAAAATGTCTCTTGAATAACAACTATTTATTACTCTAGCAGCATAGAAATGCGCCATGTAATGAATATATCTAAACAGCAGTGAGATAAAAGGATCTGATACTGCCTAGCAGTGGACCTGTTACTGAGCAATTTTTGACCAATGAAGTCACCAGAGTATTCTTCTCCTACTGTAATTTTGCCCTGCTATGCACTAACATTCCTCTGGTTTACAATGTGTAAAACAAGAGTGGCCTGATGCCACTGCAATGCAATGTAAAGAGAATGAAAATTGCTACTACATTAGGTACATAACAGCATTCTCATAAAGATTCAACAGGCCCATCTAATCAAAGGTTCTCTGCCTGCACCCAAAGAAAATAACATTGCCATACTAAAATTATGTATAAAAGCAGAAGAGTGAGGTTAAGTGTGAATCAATTCCAGCTATCCTAAAGCAGTTTTATTGGTAGCCTATCACATGGTTACTTACTCAATGGTTTTTTTGTCTTACAATTTAGAACAATAACTTAGGTGAGAAAGTGGCAACTGATAAAAGTTTTACAATGATGTAAGCTCAGAGGTAGTGCCTGAATCAATTCCACTATTGATTTTTATGGATTTAAGATCAGGAGTTTTATTACTACGACAGTCAGTGAAATTCAGTATTAGTCCATGTTTCACAAGTGCTGAAGGAGGAAGTCCCATTTTTTAATAAATTTCTCTGTTTGTAAGAAACAAATCATAATTGCTTGCCTTTCTATCTGGAACCTAAACTCAATCTCTTTGTGGCTCACAGAGAAAACTGACATTTCTTACTTTATCCAAGGTCAGCCTAACATTAACTTAAACATATAACTATAATTGTATCTCCCATGCTTTTTCTTTTGTGGACATTGTGCTATCTTTAATGTAACCAAAGAAAAAAACCAACCAACCAACCAACCAAGCAAACAAACAAAAAAACAAAACAAAACAAAACAAAACCCTAAAAAACTCAAATGTCAGACCTTAGAAAATGAGTACATGTCATCAGAACATGTACAGCAAATTCAAAAATGTACGAACAAGATTTAATTTGCAATGATCTGATTATTTATATCTTACAGAACTTTCACTGCAAGACATGGTATTAAAGAATTAATAATACCTTTCCTTAACAATTTCAGTGGTTACTAATGGTCTGTATAAGCTATAAGCTACCACTTCAGGTGATAAGAATCACCATGAATTTAGTTGCTATAATCTGATACATAATTTCTCTCTAATGTCAAATGGAAGGGAGAAAAGAGTGATGGGAAGAAATCTTGTGAGTTCATAGTTGCTATTTTCTGGTGAAGGGAAGCTAAACAACCAGAGATAAATCTGGGTAGTCATGTCCTTCTTCCAAATTATAGCCATGCGAAATTCAGGGCCAAAGTCAGCATGCACTTCTTGCCCCCTTCTATCTAGAAAGGCAGAAATCAGAAATATGAATAATGTAACCATTAGCACACAAATTTTAAAAGTGTGTTTTGGAAGTGCATGAACTCACTGTGATATTGGCTAAATTATTCAGACTTCCAAAGAGTCTTGAAGACTACCAGTGGCTGTAGTTATACTAAGAGTGCAAATGCTGCTAAGCTTTTTCCACTCCTGCCAAGCCTTACTGCTCAAATTTTCTGTGAAGAGCATTACATAAATATTATGCATTTTAAGTATTTTAAGTAGTGAAAGATATGAGCATATCTTGATTCTTTATTTCAAGTGGCAGAAAAATGGGGAAAGGCTTCTTCATATCTGACCCTCCAGCAAATCTCATAGGAAATTCACTATCTCATTTTCAGGCTAAATGGCAATTTATAGTTGAAGATGTTTCTTTGAATAACCTGATTAAAACTGAGTCATTAAAATCATATTCCTACCAAATTAAAATAATTTTCGTATCTTTTTCTCTAGTGAAACCATGTACTAGGGCATTGAGAGTAAAGCAGCAGAAACTTCTTCCACTTTTCCCTTCCTTTTCCTCATCACCACCATTTGAAATAATTTTCCCTTATCACTTGCCTGTAAAGACTATTAATTTTTTTTCAATTTGTCAGTGATCAAAGAGTCTGACCAAGCATAATGAACATCCAATCCCTCAGTCGCTGATAGGTAAATGAAAGTTATAGCCAGCATGTAACAATGAAATTGTGCCATAAAGAAAAGTGGCAAGTAAGGTTCTTAAGTAACAAGCTCCATAGAGAAAATCCTGGATTCATCACAGAAAATCTATCATAAAATTTAAAATAATATTTTTTTCTTTGATAAATTTCAATGTAGTAGAATATTTTCATTGGCTAAAGGTTTCCCAGTGCTAGATAAATACCACAGTAAGATGGAAAGTTTTCATCAAAAATTATTTTTTGTCAAATGAATGTTGTGACAAAGATTAAATAACTTAAGTGTTTCAGCAAAATATTCATTTCACTGAAATAATTTCAAAATGCTATATTAAATGAAGATACTATTTGTGTTCAAATACAATAACCCAAAAACTGGCACATGGTATTCTGTTCTTAATTCTTTGTCATAATTAAACTCTATTTAGACTCACTACATCAGATCTATGGACTTGTAAATGCCCCATTTCATAAGGTGAAGAGACATTTTGTGAGCTAATTCCAAAATCACATAAGCATATTAGAAAAAGATAGTTTTCTTGGCTGGCTTGCTGTGGTTAATTCATTGAACATGAGATTAAGTCTATATTGCTTATGAATTTATATTTTTCATGTTTTTGGGAATGTTATTGTTACTCTTACTTAATTAACTTAGATTTTGAGTTTTATGGCACATTTACTATAAGCCATGTGAAAATAACAATTCTACTTCTTGTGAAAATATGTTATTTAATCCTGAAGTTTAGATTAATTGTCTGTATGTGTTTTGAACAGAATTCTACACAATAAAGACAAGGTAGCCTATGCATGGTGCTTTGATAATGGTTCTCTATGATTTATTTAAACAAAAGAGAAATAATCTGCTGTGAAGTGAAAAAGCTTTTTTTTTTTTTTTTTTTTTTTTTTTTTTTTTTTTTTTTTAAAGTTTGCTTCCTTTAACAAATAACAACAGCAGACTAGGGGAGTCAGGCAACTGCAAGCTCTTTCTATGTGTTTCACTGTGTAAAACTTCTTACTGTGTAACAGTCTGTAAAATTTCTTATCGTGTCTATATCATATTATGCATCTTCATGTTTCTTTTGGAGGAAAAAAAAGAAGCTTTGGGTTTTTTTCCAAGATCTGAAAACATTAAGTTAATTATTGTTCCAAAGTCACAGAGCATTTGTGATAAATCTATTCTTTAGAGCCTTGAATTATAAAATGAGACACTGAACGCTATAAGATTAATGTACAATATTTTTATACATCTACATGATTCACATGCATTAATTTGCAGAGGCTGTGTTGTATGTGTGCATTCATTTTGAATATTTAGATTCCAATAATTGTGATGATGTTTTTACTGTTTTATCTATAGCGGGAGAATAATTCAGTGTATACTAATAATAATTCAAATTATTCAAATAGTGAAAAATACCCCTTGGATATACTCTTCATTTTATATGTCATCTGAGTTGGAGCCCATTGAGAAATGCTGCTGTGTTTCCCCCAAAATTGTGTGGTCAAATGTCTGTTTGATTGTAATTGCAACTGAATGACTTAAGTGCTTGAACTCAGTCAAGTTTTGTCGGGGCTCATTCCCTGAGATTCAGGTGATTTTAGAGTCCTTTGCCCTCTTGCACATCTCTGTGCCAAACCGATGAAAGAGACTGAGTCTTTGCGTTTAGAGTTTTCAAGGTTGCATACTTCGTTTATTGTTTCTTATCTTACAATTTTCTCAGCGCCCCACAAGAGATGTTTGCAGCTGCTCAGGCATCTGACGACTCCTCCCGTCCCAGGGCTATCCTTAGCTTTTATACTAATTGCTACATATTTCTTATTTACCGTTTCTTACCAATGTCTATCCCTAATACTAAACAGGTCATCGTCATCCCTATTCTGACCCAATCTTCTTGAATTACTTTGTGCCCACGTCACTGCTGAAATGGAGTGAGGGAAGAAGAAAGAAGAAGAAGGAGACAACACCCCAAATTCTCCATCTTGCCCCCATTCACTTCAATGCTAGAAACCTAAATTTACTGTTTTTTCACCCTGTGATAAGCTAAACTACTATTTTTCACACTCTTGTGGCCTGTAAACCTTCTCGCAGTGAAGGAAGTTATTCCCATGGACTGAGATCAAAGCCAGTGTCTCTCTGAGCTCTGGGCTGGGGTCCCAGACCCCCCTGCCCAGGTTTCTGACCCTCTAGGGCAAACAAAGGAATGCTCTGGACTCCAACAAAGTTTCTTTTTATATCCAAAAATCAGCCTTGCAAGCAACCAGCACTTTAAAATATTAACATGATAAATTAACTCAAGCATCATAAAGTCCCTCCTCATAGAAATGCTTCTTAAAGACATTTGTAATTTAGAAATTTACCCAGCACATTTTTATTATCAGGAATTTATATTTACCAGGGAAAAGTGAAAGGATAGTTTTACTTCATGACATATAACTTGGTGAATTAAAATGGCAGTTTCATAGTTTCTGTATAGTAACATAATTTACATGAGTCCAGCAAAGACGGATTACATTTTGGTCCATTGTGGCGGTGCAAGAATTGTTTTACCAAGTTCTTAAGTAATTTTGTAAGTTTTATAAGAAGTTTTAAGGTTCATTCCACTGTGCCCACATTTTCTGTAACAGTTTGCTGTATAGCAAGTTGTTTATGTCAATCATCCCACCCCTCCACCTATCCTTGTCAATCCCCTCTCCCCCCAGCTCTGGGGCATCCTGTCTGTCACTTCGGGACCCCTCCCTGGGCTCGGGAAAAGTCCCAGGAGAGGCGTTGAGTGATAGGCTGCTGCCTGGGAAATCCCCTTTTCCCCTCTTGTGAGTGGTCTAATGTTTAAAAGTGGACACCCCCTGTTATCCCCCCGAATTCCCTGATTCGCTAACCTGTTATTTCCACCCCTTAATCCTCCCCCGTTTATAAGTTCGGGGAGGGAAATTCAAAGGGCTTTTTCTCTGGGCAGTTTGAAGGGTGGCGGAGCTCCCACCACTCTGACTTTAATAAACCATTATTAAACCTGCCTAAGAAAGAGTCAACTTTTGTCCACCGCCGCAGTCACAACGTCATTAAGGCCAGCTGCCAGTGAGAAGCCGAGTCCTGCAAGAAAATGTTGCCGGCTTGCAACCCCGACCGAAAACGCTTTGGCTGCTGTGCAGATCTGAGCCAGCCACGAGCCAGCGCCTGCCAGGCGCAGAAAGGACACAGCCACAGTCCATAAAAAAAGAGTAAGGAACAAATAGCTGTTTGAAGGACTTAGTAAATAACCTGAACCATAGTAAATTATAAGTGTACAATTAAAAACAAGCATATTTATGTATTTGTCTCTTTATCTGCTTTCTTCCCTCATAATTTAGAAAAGTTTACTATTATTGACAAATTATATCCTGGACTTTATGTTTCTCTCTGATATATTAACATTTCCAATATAAATTTCCTAGAGTTTTTGAAATTTTAAATGTTGAAAAATATCATTCCCCTTCCCCTTCCTCTTGTTCAAATGCAAAGAACCAGAAGTACCAAAGAGAGTTGCATCCTGACTTTGCCCACTAGAGGCGGGCTCTGGGGGCACACTCTGAGGCATGCGCTGAAAGGTACATCAAACATTGGAACAGAAGAGATCTGAAGCACTCAGATAACATATGTCTAATCAAAGACCAGTTTCTTAAAGTATCTGACCGTCCAAGAAGACTGAATTGTAACCTTTGGTCAAAAGCCCTCTGCAGAAATGCTAAGACAAAAAGTCAGATTGTCTCCTATGGGAGGCAGAAACCAATTCTCTAACCAGTGATAGGAAATAGCCTAAATCGCATTATAGCTAATTTTAAGGATACTAAGCTACTGGCATATACTTGGTTTTTCCTTGGTTTAAATTCTTTTTTTTTTCTATACTTTCAAGTATAGAAAAGTAGAGTGGCTAATCCATGTGAACATGACCATAGGTTCCTAAAACTGTAAAACAGCCTACTCAGGGACCTACTGTGGTTTTGTGTATTGCATAATGCTTTTGTGAGAATTCTCAATTATGTAGACCAGAAGTAATCTTGCAAGGACTTCCTAATTTTTACTTTAGTACAATATTATTAGACAATTTAATGCAGCAGACAATAAAATGCAGAATCCTGCACTTTGCAACTCTTTATTTAACTGAGACATGAAACCTAGATAAGAATGAATCTGTCAGTAAGCAGGATTTTTCTTCAAGGATAAACAGGTGATTTTTTTTTTTTTTTAATTTTTTTTTTTTTTAATGGAGACGTTTTTATTTTTTTAACTCTGCTTGCTAGTCACTCTCTGATTGGGGATCATGTCAGACGTTGAAAAAGGAGATCCACCAAGTGAAAGTGTCAGAGTCTATTTGCCTTTGGTCATCTTTGGCATACAGCTTCTCAGTCAGCCCTCTTTATTGGTGGAAATCATCATTTAAACAAAAAGTCTACTAGTCAGTCTCAAGGTGGTCAACAAATGACACTATAAATGTAGCATTAAATTAACTTTTTTTCCTCTTTTTGAAATCCATGGTAAAAGCCTGAGAAATTTTGAGAAAACACTGAGGAGTTGAAATGACAAGGGGCAATAAATGTCTCTGGATGCAGAAGATGTGACTGAAATATTAAGCTTGACTGCCTACTTCTGATAAGTTACGATGGAGACACTAGGGATGAAGATTTAAAGAGCTGGTGAAAGAACATACTTTATTTAACTGAATGCAGGGACTGTGGTACCTAGCAGAACATAAAATTATGTGCTTGGAAGCTTATGTGTACAGGGAAGCAGTACTGTAATACCCTGACCAGTGAACAAAGGCCAGCAAAAAAATGAAAATTTTCTAATTCTCTGGACTAGGGAAGAGAATCAAATACACTGTAAACCATTCGATGGTATGAGGGAATATAAAATAATGTAAGTCTAGCAGAAAAGGAAGAAATAAGTATAACCAAAACCTAAGGGCTAAAGTAGAAATGAAAGGGAAGATAGAAGTCATACCAATGGAAGGAAGAACAAAGAGGTGCAAAAACACTTAAAAATCATATACAACAAAAGCAGACCTTATGTGATCAGGGAAGTGGATGTAATAGAAGAAGCACATGCTGTTTGCTAGTGAGTAGATATCAGAAAAGTTCTCCAATTATTTATTTGTATTGCCTTTATAACATCACAACACCATCATACTCAAATTTGAATGTACGTACTTTGATTATTTCAGGATGGAGAAATAACTGAAGGTGAACTTCAAGGACCAATATTCAGGATTTGTACAGAAAAATTAATAACATCAGCTTGTCATTGTACACCTCTATGTTTTGTCCAAATCACGTGTCAGTCTAATCCTCCTTGTCCTAAAAATGGTGTAGCAGAGTTATAAATGTTGTTTTGAGATAGAACGACAAAGTAAAGTGGATTTGTTCTTTTTTATTCTGGGAAAGAAGTAATTACTGTTTTGGTATGAAATAACGTATTAAACTTTTAACTGCATTGAGGAGATGGTGCCTAAAAGACAGTTTGTTCTTCTTATTGATTATTGAAATTATTGAAATTAGCATTTATTGAAATTAGCATTATTGAAATTTCTGCATTATTAGCATTTCTGCAGAGGGCTTTTGACCAAAGGTTACAATTCAGTCTTCTTGGACGGTCAGATACTTTAAGAAACTGGTCTTTGATTAGACATATGTTATCTGAGTGCTTCAGATCTCTTCTGTTCCAATGTTTGATGTACCTTTCAGCGCATGCCTCAGAGTGTGCCCCCAGAGCCCTTATTGAAATTAGCATTTCAATGAGGACAGACAAATGACTAAAATGTATGTGTGTATATGTATATGGGGAGTATAGGCAACAAAAGAAGAAAAAGGAAAACAATCAGCAGAACTACTGAGTAACTGGAATCAAATCAAAATAACATAAGATATAGAGCCAGAAGAGATGGCACAGTTTTGTATGAAAATGGGACAACTGAACAAGAGGACTATATTTTTTGTTTTCTCTTTCTTTATATTTTAGCCCTTGACTAAGTGAAGATTTTGATTTAAACCTCTTGGGATCAAAAGTATAACAAAGACGAGTCCTAACATTATTTACTATTTATACAATTGGAGCATATTTTACCCTTCGTAACTCTAAACTGCTAGTGTAAATCTCTTCATTGCATCCATTAAGACCTTATGCCTGACAGTGATTTGTATTAATGTGTGTATAAGTGCAAGTGCTCGTTTTGGTTAGTGCAGTTTGGTACTATCTCCTGGGAGATTATCTGAATAAGGTATCCTTGGGAAAAAAGTCCCTAACAGCCCTGTAATTACTATCTTCTATTCTTTTGGGGTCTTTCAAGCCTGCTGAAAACACTGGTATTCAGGTAGAGTTTCAGTTTTCAAAGTCTGTGTTTTGGTCCTTTTGCTACAAGGACAACCTTCAAAAACTGATTACAGGGTTTTTATGTCCTTGTACGTCCTTATCTTGTATGTCAGTATTGTGAACATACATACCTCCAAGTGTTTGTATTTAATTCTAAATCAGAGAATTCCACCAATTAAATCTTGGATAAAAAGGAATGTCTAAAAAGTGTAGACTTCTGAATATCTTTGTGGAAGAAGGTGTTTCTGTAAGATGTGTTTTCAAGCAACAAAAACCAATTTTCATCGTATGCATTGAATATACTGAAATGTACAAATCTGGTAAAATGATCCATTATAATGGGAAGAAGAATATCTTGAGCTTTCCTGAAGGATGAGTCTTCATGGAAGACATATAAATGACACTGTCCTTCTGTAATTTCTGATTCTAGGAGCCAATAATAAATTTATCATAGCAGAATTTAAAAGCATCAGCCACTAAATGCTGGGGTTTTGCTGAGAAGTTTAGGGAACATTATCGACCATAGTAACTCTCCTGCTGTTCCTCTGCAAATTCTGCCAGGAACTGCACATTAACCTGACCATTCTTCCTAGTATACTTGTATCCACAGAGCTTCAGAAGCTACAGACAACTTCAATGACATGTTTAAAGTTCTAAAAAATTAATATGCTAATTTAGATGAATCTCTTTTCCATGTAATTCTGTGTATGGGAGTAAATGAACAGACTTTTTGTTTAGCATGAGTATTGCAAGAAGAAGTTAGTAAAAAGACAGCATAAAGTAGTGGGTTTATTAAATACTTCTGTCTTTATTTCCCTCGTGCCTGCATATAAAACTTTCTGGATTCTGCTCCATATTATCTAAAATACTTTCCAAGTTTTCATAAATAAATAAGTAAATAAATAAATAAATAAATAAATAAATAAGTAGCTTATTCTTCTATATAGCTACATAGGCAGTTTTTTTTTTAAATATATATATATATATATGTATATATATATATGAATGAAAATTATTTTAGGTATAAAAATGGTTAGAGAAAGGCAAAAATACAAAAATATTTTTGTGGCAAACCACGTCCTTCCTACCTTGTCTTCTTGTTGTTTCTTATATTGACTTTCACTTTTTTTTTTTTTTTTCAAAATCAAAGGTAAGACAAGAACTTTGACTAGCATAGCTCCTGATGATCCTGACTTCAGTGAAACTATGTAAGTTCACACCCATCTCCTGATCAACTTTCAGCTGTTTTGTGCATTGTTACAGGCAATCTGATTTGAACAATTCAAACTGTCCCGGGCAGAAACAGGGGCTGACTATGATGAAATTTTAACACAGATACCTAGGTGGTTTGACTGAATACACATTTCAGCTCTTATTTACAAGCATGGGTGTGCATGGCACAACAGCTAGGCTAGGGTCATGCTGTTTATTTTGTTTAGCCTATCACTTCCACTCTGTAAATATACCTTAATAGATTTTCTCTACCTAATTAAAAGGTATGGAAGGTAAAATAAATTGCCTTTTCAGTGGATTGCACAGATTCTTACCTTCATTTTTCAGCATTCAAATTTCACCAACCTGTCCGGGATATTTTTGTCGTTATGGTAGTCATATGCTTGGAGTACAGCAGTCTGCTTGCAGATGTACTCACATTTCATCTTGCTCCCTCAGTACTCTGAAAATGTTCAAAGGATTATATAGGTGCTTTACTTCAGTTCAGGCCAGTGACCATGCAGATAGAAAGTACATTAGAATACAGAAGGAAGATCTGACATCTTTTACATATGTTCAGGCATTTAGGGAGAGTGTCAAAAGCATCAACTAATTAGCAGGACTAACAGGTCTGTTATAAGGCCTCTTTATCTTTGCTTAAGGAAAAGGTGTGTGATGCAATTTGGCAGAGTTCTCTGAAAGCTTAAAAATACTGTACAAAAGGCTTACATACCATTTGATAATTAAAAGACTAGCACTGACATATGGGCTAGAAATAAAAGAGGGGCTTAAGGAGAGTTAATTAGTGAGAGTGTGGTCAATTCATTTAAAAGCAGCTCTCTGGGATTTTGATTATTTTCCCTCTTCTTTTGGTGTTTCTTCAGAGAAGCATAAAAATTCTGCGCTTTTGTAATGTACTATTTGTCAGGTGACTCAGCAGAGGCTATGACCAAGAATTATAATAATTTTTGATGATCACAAGACTCAACAGTAACATTGGAATTATCTTTACTACAACTCACAGTTCTGACACATAATTTTAATCTTACAGTATTCTGTCTTTAACTTCTATGATTTGTGGGGTTTTTTAGAAAAGGTCAAGCCTATGAACATTTGAGTAGTCAATTCCTTGTATTTGGATGAATATGCATATGTGCACACAAATGAAGTTGGAAGATTTTGAGGATGATCAGTGTTCAAGATCATAAGCAGGGTAGGGACTGCAACTGGAGTACGCCTTTTGGATTTCTCTTTAATCTTCTAGGAAGAAGAACTTTAAAATCAAGAAACTAGGAAAATTTTATTTGATTCTGAAGTCTGAAAGAAGTGCTGCAATCCTCCTAATTTTCCATTACTATCCTTTAAAGTAGCTTTAATATTATTTTGCCTTTTTTTTTTTTTTTTCTTTATATTAGTTCTTGTCTTGTGGGCTCAAAAGCACAGTGAAAAATTGGCCTTGCTTTAAGGATTCAAGGTTGTCTTCCATTTATTGACCCACACTGAAATGATGTAGAGCCTGATCTACTGTAGAACCTGAATGCATCAACACTGTGTTTGTTCCATGGGTTTTCGGATACATTATTATGGCATGGCATAACTTATAGGGCCTGAAAAATGCAGAGCATCTGCTCCCCTCAGGACTGGGTTGTCACACACAGTATGGAGCTACTTTTTTTCATGAGAGGTTTAGCTACATGTAGAGAGTTAACATTTCTCACTTCTTTTATGTGGGCTTCTGGGTTTTACAGTGCCATATGTGAAATTACTGTTAAAGATTTCATTGAAGAGTTGATACAGTGATGGCAGTCACAGTCCATATTACAATCATCCTATCATTCTGTGTACTGTGAAAGAAATCTAAGGCCTGTCCCTAGTACTTGAAATTAAAACATAGCATTGGTCTTATTTAATGTAATATTTTTCACTAGTTTTGAAGAGCCTAAGATAAATGAGTACTATTTCTTTCTCCATACACATTAGACAAAACCATCTGGTAAGTACTATGTATATAAAGGCCAAAAAGAATCTTTTGCAACAGCGTATGCATACATCTATGTGTAATGTCTTTAAAATGAAACAAGACAAAAATTACTTCAGCTAGTCTCATATCTTATCTGTATATGACCTGAAATGGCTGCTGACCTATGCAAATAGATCTTACAAAATGCCACAGTATTTACATAACTCTACGGAATTCACTTGTTTGAAAATACATTCTTCTCAGTGTGCATTTTAAATTATGTCAATTTATAGGACTTCTGCAGAAGTTGATGCAAAAGAGAGTAAGAGGATACAGATATTTCTGTAAATTTTTGCACCTTTCCCTTTCTACATAAAGAAGTTCTTCCAGCGGTATGAAGGTAATTAAATCTTATCCTACCAGGAAGCCCAGACTCTTCATGAACATTTACACAGGCTATGAGAGAAACTTTACCCGGATACGACAGCAGAAAAAACAAATACTCATTGACATTAAAGGTGAATTGCAAGACAGAAAAATATACCCAATACCTTGGCTATATTTTATGCTACACTTTCATCCAACAGAAATAAATATCAACATCCTCATGAGGGGAAACAGGGACAAGTACCAAACTTGTCACTCTCATGACTCAGGGAAACAGCATGAAGCTGGGTCAGGGCAGCGAGATTGGATACCAGGCAAAGGTTCTTTGCCCAAAAAGTGATTGGGCACTGGAACAGCTCCCCAGGGAAGTGGTTACAACACCAGCCTGAGAGAGTTCAGGAAGTGTTTGAACAGTCTTCTGGCAGATGGTGTGACTCTCGAGGAGTCAATGATCCTGATGAGTCCCTTCTAACACAGCATATTTTATGATTCCATGATACATTCCTTCTTTGATTTCTAAATCTTCTTTCTAACCATCATATAATTTGTTATTGACCAATTAATGTTAACATTTTTTCTGTAATGTTACAAATTGGGAAGATTCCTTATAAAATTGAAACTATTTGTTGGAAACTGGATTTTGTACATTTTGATCAGCTTTTTACTTTTCTTTATTAGATTTAGTACATTTTGATCTGCTTTTGGCATTTTTTGCTACTAAACAGCCTAAAAGTGTGTCTGGTTCTGTTCCTGCACCAGGCGGGAGCTGACCTCCGGCTAGCTCGGGTCAACACAGCCACAGAAGGTCCCAGCTCGTTTCGGCTTCTCATCTTAGCAGCTGGACCCAATAATGTCGTGACAGCGACAGCAGCAGAAGAGAAAAGGCTGGCTCTCAGCTTAGCAGGTTAAAAGATGTTTATTAGCTCAAGAGCTGAGGAGCAGAGAGAGCGCTCCGGGCTGAGAGGCTGAGAGAGTCCCTCCACCACCTTATAAGTGGGGGAGGGGTTCCGGGGGGGGTACAACAAGACAACAAATCAGGGGATTCAGGGGGTAACAAGGTGTGCCCACCCCCAAGCCTTGGACCACTAAAATCCAGAGCTAAAGAAATTCCCCCCAGGGGACCTATCACCTGAAGCCCTCTCCCTAAGATTTCACAATCCGGGAGGGCTCCTCAAAGTGTTAGACAGGCTGCCCCAGAGCGAGGAGGGTGGGAGGACTGACACAAAACACCTTGTTATACAGAAAACATAAAAAGGGTTACAACATTGGGGATACAGTGAAATGAACCATAACATAAACTTCTTATAAAAACCTAATAAAACAGTTCTGCACCACCACATAAAAGCAAGAGTCTATTACTTGGAACTACTTACACATCACTACAGTGTTTTCACTATTAACATTATGTTCTTGGGGAAAGAGGTCAGATCACTAACAACTTGAAGTCTGTGGTACTTCTCATTTACTGAGAATCTGTACAGCCTCACCAGCCTTTCTGCTAGTAATCCACTAGGATCTTTAAAGATAAAGTATATTTTTTTACTTTTAAGTTACATGATTAATTTAACGGATTCTGAGTATGATGTAATTCTTATTTATTGACTAGTTTTTAAACTTTTATTTTAGTCAGTTAAGGGCTTAATAATAATAATTAAAAAAAAAAAAAAAAAAAAAAAAAAAACAACCAAAAAACACCACCCCCCCCCCCAAAAAAAAAACCACCAAAAAAAACCAAAAAAAAACCCCCAAACAACGCATCTTGAAGTGTTTTAAGCTTTCCAAAACTGATTTGAACTATTTGAAAACAGAAAGACTGTTCTTACATAACATAACTTGTTGTGCTACTCAGACTTGCCAATGAAATTTGATGGTATAAAACATATTTTTTCATTCAGCTGCTTCATTAGAAATGTCAGACCCCTGTCCATTGTAGATGGAGGGAAAAAAAAGTCAATATTCTATGTTATGACTTCCAGACATTCAGGACCATTAATGTGTACTTACTGATAATGGTAATATTTCAGAACACCATGGCATGGGAAAAGACAGTGGAGTAAAACTGGGACTCTTCCCTAGAGGAAGGCTATAGAAAAATTTCATAAACATCTGTTCTTAAGAAGGATCTTGCAAAGGTTTGGGACATAGGACGCTGTTGTGTTCTGTTTAAATAGTTCATTCCAGTTTCCCCAATGTTTTATATGTTAATGGCTTACCCCAGATTTTGTATACTCCCCTTTCCCTATCCATCACCTAAACCCTGCCCATCCTCCCTGTCAGTCACTATAAACATCCTCCTTATCTGGAAAGTTCTGTGTTTGTCATGTATCTTTTGAAGCCCCATTGGACTTTGTAATACAATCCCTCCCACACAGTAATCCTACTGGTTCCCCTGTTGTACTCTCCTCCTCTTTATTCCTCCCCAGTTGTATCCCATGGGTTAATTGTTTGTATCCACCCCTACTGCCCCTCCTCTGTATAGAACCCCTTGCACATTTGTGCACCCTGCCTTTTTTCCCTTGTGGACCCCTTCACAAATAAATGTGTGGATTTACCCAAGAGAAGAAGGTCTCCTCAGTCTTTCGTCCTGGTCCTCGTGAAAGCCAAAGGCTGCAGGAATGTGCCTCTGCTCCTACAGCTTCCATGCATCGTAAGGCTTTGCTGCAGGAGCACGGTTCCCCACACTCCTGTGGCAGCGCTGGGGTGCAAACCTAGCCCCAATACCCTGTAGAGCCCTGTAGCTGCCACAGGAAGCAAAATACTTTCAAGATAACATAGGATGTTCATGTCATGAATTGGAAGTTGTCTCCTAACTACTGAAATGGAAGGAATTACATCAGTTTGCTTCAGCTATTGTCATCTGCAGAGAAACTAAAAATTATTGGTGTCTGGAAAACTGTAATTATGTTTTAAGAAATATTTTTAAACTTTGAAGGGTCCTCTATTTGTTAAATTTATGGAAACATTTGACTTAATCCCTGAGGTGAGACATAAACTTTAGAGAATCAAGTATTTTAGAGGGGTTAAGATTTTAGTTAGAAATAAGCTTTGCTGAAATTAAGCTTTGCTGAAATTAACTAAAGTAGATAGGTAGTCTTTGCTGAAATTGAAAGTTAGTAATAGTGAGAAACTTGGTTTGGGAACACTCTTCCATATTAGAATAACTGATTACTTGTAACTTTATGTTTGGTTAGCTGTGTTTATAATGAAGAATAGAGAAACTGATAAATAGCTTTTAGGAATATAAGATGACTGTAGGCCTCCTCTGCCCAGACACTCATTGAACAGTCACGAAGACAGGAAACAGGAGCCCTACCAAGGGTTCATTCATCACATTTGCATTGAAAAGGTATAAAAGTCAGAATGAGGAAGACTTCTTTACTTCCTCATTTTGGGGACTCTTCCCCATGAAAAGGACCACCAACCCATTTCAAACTACGCATGCTTAATAGCTTTTTAGCTAATTACCATATGAAGCCAGGAATGGGATGTACCAGGGTTATGAATATGCGTTTGTGTTTTGGGTATTCAATGCTAATGTAAATAAAAGTACTCTGATCACCTGTAAATTGTGGTGTGTATTTGGGAGCTATCCTGCACACTGTCTGGCACCGTAATAAACATACACTTTCTAACTTTAAACTGTTAGAGAGCTTTTGTCTGTCACCGTTGGGTGTCTAGATCAGTACCCATACTAGATCAGTACCTATATTTTCTTTAATAAGTCAGAGGTCTGTGACATTCACAGTAATCCATCATTTTTCATGCTAGTTTAATTTACATAAAAGAATTAGAGTAAAAATGGATACAAGCATTTCAATTAAGCCTGTCACCAATTTTGGTTGGAAACATATATTTTTAAAAAGACCAGACAATTCCATTATTAATATAATTTTCTTTTATTCCCAGTGTTCTGCATCAGGCAATTCTTTTTACAACAGGTTTTTAGAAGATGCAAAGTTAGTCTTATGCAATGAAACACAAAAAGTAGAATACATTTTTTATAATCAGACTGGTAAATATGTAAAGAAAATGTTATGTGTAATAAAATTAATTCCTGAATTTACTTCTCATATTTTCCCATTGATTTATATACTTTCACAGACTGTAAAAAAAACCAAGACTGTTTTAGGGAACTACTGAAAGTCTTCTATTATATTTGTAGCATTTGGGGTTTTAACAGTGTCTCTGTTTCTTATAACTTAGCTACAAAATCAAGAATAAATTGTGGGGGAAAAAAAATGTAGGGAGGAGAACTTCTGTGTGTACTAAAAAAGTTTAAAAAATCAATCAAATAATGAAAATGTTTAAAAGTAAAGAACAAACTAGTCATTCTAATTTTTTTTCTGTTCAAAATTCTATTTTTTTCTGTTTCATTTCTAATTTTACAATTGAGCAAAATAATTACAACATTTTATGACCTTTTGCATAAAAGTGGAGAAATGATCAAACCCTATGAAGTTTCACTTGTGGCTTAAAGGGAGTAAGTCTCCTGTTAAAATAAAACCAAACAAAAAAAAAAAAAAAAAAAAAAAAAAAAATCTTAAGCTTCTGTGAATTCTTGCATGTCATGGCTAACAAGTTCTTTGGTAATAGAAGATCCCACAGTAAGTGTAAAAAGAAAACAGAAATAAATACTGAATTTGAAGTGGCTTTAACTTCTGAGAAGAATGTTTTCTCATAAGAAAACTTTTAGGTAGGAAGAAATACACATTTTAAAATGCATAAATTTTGATAAAGGATTTGGTACAACACCTAGATTTTTCCAATTTGTATCAGAAAAGTTATGCTTCCAGACTAACTTCTGGGAAAAAAAAAAAAAAAAAAAAAAAAAAAAAAAAAAAAAAAAAAAAAAAAAAAAAAAAAAAAACACAACACCACACCACAACCAAAAAACCCAACAAAAATGAAACAAAAACAAAACAAACCAAAACCAAACCAAAACCAAAAAAACAAAACAAAAAAACCAAACCAAACCAAAACAAACAAACAAACAAACAAAACCTAATCATTTTGACAACATTTCAAGGGTACCATATTATCATGGTGTTGTCAGTAAAAAGTATGATTCCATGATTACATTAGTATCTAGTGCTTTTAGCACTATTGTTGTGGAAAAGTTCAGGATGCCTCTGCTTCATATAGTAGAGAATTTTGTGAAGTCTTAGACCACCAGATACTGGAGTACCTAGTTCTGCCTTTATTCAAAATGAAAATGTGGCTCATTTGAAAGGTGCTGACATTATTTAGGTCTTGTTAATTTGGTCGTAGACCCAGAAAGCAGTGTTTTGACTTGATCCCATAGACAGGACCATGTGTCTGTGCCCATTGGTATGCAGATTTTCCTTAAAAACTTGTGCATTTCAGTGCCTCTCCACTGCCCTGTGTCTCTGTATCCTCACTGAAACCAATTAGGAATCCTGTTGTGTGACGCACCATACAACCATGTCAAAATACAAAGGAATACTGGACATGATAGATAAATGAGAAGGCACAACTGTTCAGTTTCAAAATGCACACATTTTAAACAGAGAAAGATTAAAGGACTCATGTATATAAGGCTGGTAGTCTGTATTAATGATAGTCCTTAGCTTCTCTAGAAATCACCAGGACCAGGACTGGTGTGGGACAGCCCTTATTATTACCTGTAAATGGCAGTCTTTGACATCAAGAGACAGTGAGTTCTTTGTTTGCTTTCATAAGATGGTGTGGTATGTGTAGCAGAGAAGGCCACTGAATCCATGTTACCTCCTCACACCACTAGATATGGAGAAACAGTGCTACATTGAACCTAGTGGGCTTTCTAATCAGATTAAAACTTGCCTGTCTCTGTAAAGCAAAGATACAATAAGATTTTATTTGATAATTTCCTTTAATCTTATTACCATCAAAGCTGTTGAATATTTTGTATTTTTAAAGTCAGAGTCAAGGTGTATTCCATGGAGTTTTGAGGGATTTTCAGATCAGAGGAGGGGGTAAATATTTTGTATACAATATTTGGTGTATTTTTGGTAAATATTTTTGTTCTTGAGACAGACACTTTATTTCTCTTTTTTTTATTTTTCGACTTTTTTCCCCATAGTGCATTCATTCCACAAAGGACACTCATTTACAAATGTGCTTCTTTATCACTACTTGAAAATATTGCAATATCAACATGAATACATAGTAATGATCCCCACCACACCCCCCCTCCCCCCCCCCCCAATGAGGAAATAGACTGAAAAATGGGAGTCTTTTGTGAAGATGACCTGTCATCTGCAGGAATAGATGCAGGGGAAGCATTAAGTAGCAACTCTAGGAAGCACTATTAAAATCATACCCTGGATAATTTTAAAATAGGACTAACAGGTTCCCCCTTTCATCAGAGGTAATTTTTCCCTAATAATCTGGAGCATCACCTGTTACTTTGACAGCACTGGCATCTTGTCATGAGCTCATACATTTTGGCTTTTAGTTAGGGAGGAATGGGTAGTGTTGCCCTGTCAGGACCTTGGAATTGTTATGGAAAGGACAAGGACCTATCAGAGGCTAGTTTGGGATATTGGCATCTGCTTTGACCACTGAGAATGTTGAATGTGACTTTGGGCCATACCCATATAAATCCTGATTTTGTTCAAGCCAGCCTTTTCCTCTTGATCAGCTGAAGAGGTAACATCGAGCTGGGGCTGCTGCTCTCCCCTGCCTCCCTTTTGGGGAGAGCTGGCCCTGAGGCCTGGCCGGGCTCCATCAGCTCCCAGCAGGGGAGAAGAGGTTGCAGCGTAACATCAACTCCTTTGAAAAAACCCTCCCCGGAGCCCTGGAGCCCCGGAGCAGGGAGGGATCTCTGCCGGGTCCCTGATAGCGGCCATGGGCCCCGTTGGGCTGAGGCCACCCGGACTATCACCGAGGGATGGGCAGAGCTCTCCTGCCCTCCCCTGCTCCTGTGATTTCCAGGCAGAGAGGAGAAGAGTGGAAGGGAAAAGCCCGGCAGATCTGAGATGCAGCAGGGGAGAGACTGCTGTCCTGCAGAGATCACATGGCCACTGCAGGCCTGGGCAGATTGAACCCTTTCCTGGCAACATGAAGCTTCCAAGGCCTAACCCTTCTCTGAGAGAGAGAAGAGACAGAGGACATAGAAAAGACACCACATGAAGTCAGTGGAGCAAGAGTGAAAGAACTGATAAAGATTATTGGAAGGAGGGATTGAGGATGTGCTTGAGGATGTGGACATTTTTAACTGGACTTCTCTGGTGTGAACTATGGAAAAATTGGCTATTTCTTGTAATATCTTAATGTTGTTTGGGGGAATGCTGGTTCTAGTCAAAATTGGGGATTGGTTTAATTGATATTTAAGTGGGAATCTTAAAGCTCCTCGCTCCTGGGGTAAAAGGAGGTCTCAGCCTTTGAGACGAAGGTGATTTTAGAGAGAGAGTGATTTGAAGCCCTCCGCTCCTGGGGTAAAAAGAGGTCTCTATTTCTTTTGAGACAGATGATTTTAGAGACAGAAGAAGAGAATCCCTGTTTTATACTAGAAGGAGCATTCTTAAGCAGTACCCCAGTTACACTAAGAGGCCCATAAGTAGCCAAGGGAAAGGCTGTTAATGGGTGAAACTGCACAATCTGTAAAAACTCCAGGCAGATGCACATTTGTGACATTGGGACCCACCAGACTGTTTTTGTCTTGTGGTGAATGTCTCCATAAGACTCTAGAAGGACTCCTCTCCCAAAGTGATGGAAGAGTATGTTTAAATGGTGAAACTGACTGAAAATCACAGGTTGTGTCTCTCTATGTTGTTTGTAAGAAAGTCAGCAGTTTGTAAATGGAGGAAAGAGTGTTTTAAAGTTTCATTTTGTTTTTCTTTTTTTTTTTCCCCCAACTTTTCCATTCCTTTAGTGTGTGTTAATACAACTATTTGTTTATTTTTAGCTTAAGCCTGATTTGCTTCTCCTGATCCTCTCCCACAAAAAGAGAGTAAACACTAAGACCACTACACTAAATTTAGCAAACAAAATTTGGCGAACGTGAAACCACTACACATCTTGAATCCATTTTTTTTTTAGTTTTCTGTATACCTAAGTAATTCAGGTGTCATTAATCTCACATCAGAGCAAAATCCTCAAATTTCAATGCGTCTCTGGAAAAAAAATATTCTCTTGGGTTCCAGAGAGAGATCTGAGGTCAGGGTTTCTTTTGTATTAGTAGATCAGTAATAAAGATAATAATACAGTGCCACTGACTTTGTCATATCTAACCTTGAAGTACTAGATTATTGCTCAATAACAGTCAGAAATATTTCATCCCTTTATATTGCTTCACTAATTTTTCACAATCTACAGCACTATCTTCTTCAAATACAAATAAAGTTTGGAAGCAATGAGGTAAATAAAAGTGACAAAAATTATATAAACTATGAGCCACAATGGGTATCAATTAGCCTCCTAACTGAATATATTACAGAAAAGTTTAATTACCTTTCTGTTATTGTGTGAAAAATGTTCTGGGATTTATCAAAATTAGTTTCCAGCCCCTACAGAGGGTTTTTGACTGATTTATCTCTAATTTTTTAATGAAAATGCTTATTTTTCTTAATATTGAAGAAAAAAACTAAGTAATTTTAAATATTTGAAAGTGAAATAGATCTGTCATGTTGAAATATTACACTGTAAAAAAACCTGCAGTAACATGGAGTAAAAAATCACTGAGGAAGCATGGTGGTGAATTTTGAAATTGAATGTGTCTTGTACTTACATTAATGCTTTTCAACTCATGTTGCTTCCAAAAAAATCAGGTTAGAGCTTTAGTCCATTATATACACATGACATTTATTTGAAAAAGATAGAGAGGAAGACTTGTTAATTTAAATTTTCCCAACAACTACCAATAATAATGCAAAGGTTTTTTGGCCACACCTGATGAAAAGAGCACCAAAGAATGCAGTGAAGGATAGCCCAGCTTAAGAAAGCTAGTTATTACATTAATTTACTTTATTTAAAAATAAATAAATAAATAAATAAATAAATAATAAAAATAAAATTGCAGACAAAATGTGTTAGCTGTGCCTTCCTTGAAATTTTGAGAAAAGCACTAGCAATAAGAATATTACTGAATCAGGCTTCCTAATCATAATTCCAATGACAAATTTTTGAAGGCTTGGCTTCTCATTGACTTACTTGTACTTACCTAAAACTAATATTTAGCCATAATGATTTAGCTCAGACCAAAAATATGGATTCTCTAATTGTGGCAGGAAAACCCTAAACTGCAACCCTGCATAAACTTTACAGAGAATTTTGTTCTATTTTACTATAATGGAACCAAAGAATCATAGAATCATTAATATTGGAAAACACTTTTATGGTTATCAAGTCCAACTTTTTACCTAAGACAACCATGCTAGCTTATTCACAGCACTGAAGTGCCACATCTGGTCATTTCTTGAAATACTTCCAGACATGGTGTCTTTCATCATCTCCCCAGGCAGTCTGTTCCAATGCCTGAAAACCTGTTCAGTGAAAAAATTCGTTCTGACATCCAGTCTGAACCTCCCCTGGCTCTCTGTTGGCCAACACCCACCTGGCTATACCCTCCTTTCAGGCAGTTGTAGAGAGCAACAAGGTCTCCCCTGAGCCTCCTTTGTTCCAGGCTTAGCAACCCCAGTTCCCTCAGCTGCTTCCCACAGAACGTGTGCTCCAGACCCTTCACCATCTCTGCTGCCCTTCTCTGGACATACCTCAGTACCTCAGTGTCTTTCTTGGAATGAGAAGGCCGGAGCTGAACAGAGGGTTTGAGGTGTGGCCTCACCAGTGCTGAGCACAGGGGGACAATCACTGTCCTAGTCCTTCTGGTTCAGGCCAGGATGCCATTGCCAGGTATACCCTGGATCATGTTTAGCCACCCACCACCAGTACCTCCAGGCCTTTTTCAGCTCAATCAGTTTCCAGCCACTCTGCTTCAAGTCTGTAACACTGCCTGGGGTTGTTGTGCCTGAGGTGTAGGACCCTTCACCTTGTTGAACATCATCACACTGGCCTTGGGCCATTCACACAGCTTGTTCAGGTCCCTCTGCAGTTTTGTCTCCTGTCGCTAGAGGACACAAAAAGAATTATACTCACACAGCTAAGTTCAGAGCAAAAGGAAGGGAAGTTTATTTACTTGACCTCACTTATATAGATTCTGGGCAATGACCAGGGATTGGAAAATAAAGTTGCCACCTCTCCAGCTCACTGGCCATACTAGAAGTCCATCAATTGTCCCTCTTCAGAGAGGAATGCGAAAACAATCACTTTGTTTATGTTACATGTGTGAGAAATTCCACTACAGAGATGCAAACAAATTAGAAGGCTAAATCTCAGGGCAACAGTCTCACACCCAGCTTAGTGTCAACTGCAATTTTACTAGAGTGCACTAGATCTCCTCGCCCAGGTCATTGATAAAGTTATTGTATAGGCCCTGGTACTGAACTTTGGAGAATTCCAAGGCTCATAGAATCAAAAATCAGGAATCATAGAATCAATTTATTGAATCATAGAATCAGAAAATTATAGAATGATTTGTGTTGGAAAGAACCTTTAAAGGTCATCTAGTCCAACCCCCCTGCAATGAGAAGGGACATCTTAAACTAGATCAGGTTGCTCAGAACCCTTTCCAACCTGACTTGACTCTTTCCAGGGATGGTGCATTCAACACCTCTGTGTAACCTGTTGTCCTAGGTTACAATGTAATATGTGCCCAAAGTATGTATTCTATCACCATCTACATGAAATGTTGAAACTAAGTTGTGCAGTTTCCCTTGCCCCCTCCCTCCAGACTATCTTCTGTTAATGAGCCATCAATGCCCTGCTGCATGACTCACAGATAACTCCCTCCAGGAGCTATCTCTGTTTAATAGGCAATCAAGGACCCATTGCAAGACTGATAAAGTGATATCAGCTGATTGTGAGATGTTCTGCCCAGGGGGAGGAGCCAAGGATTCCCACCTGGATATAATCTGGGATTTGGGACAGCACAGGCAGCCTTACCCACTGGATTCTCAGAGGACAAGAGCTACCAGACCTTTCTGCAGGAATACTGCTTCAACAAGACCACTTCACTTGGACTGGTACCACCACGGTTTCAGGTTGTATTCTGACTCTCTCGGTGATCTTTTGTACCATTGCATGTGTTTTATTTTATTTTATTTTATTTTACCTTTTTTTTCTCTCCTATTAAATTGTTTTTTCTGACTTGGAGTCTCTCGCTGGTTTTGCCTTCAAGCCAGCACACCTGTCCCAGTGTTTTATCACATTAATCAATTTTTTTTTTTTCTTCTTTGTATTTAGTCTGAATCTACACCAGTTTAGTTTATAATTGTTCTTTTGTTCAGTTGATACAGGTCCTTATAAAAAGTCTGCCTCTTCTTTGTTTTAAGCCCCCTTTATATAGTGATAAGGCATGTCTTTACTTCTGGTTGAACAACTCTCTTTGTCATAGGGCAGGTATTCTATCCCTTTGACAATTTTTGTGGATCTCCTCTGGACCTGCTTCAACACTTTTTCCTGTCCTGAGGATTACAAAGCTGGAGCAGGACTTTTCACCAGAGCAGAGGGGTAAATCCCCAGTATCAGCACAGGCTGAGGTCAGAATAAATCAGAGCAGCCCTGCTGATAAGGACCTGGGGCTGCTGGTGGATGAGAGGCTGGACATGACCCAGCCATGGGCACTCACAGCCCAGAAAGCCAAATATGTCCTGGGCTGCATCCAAAGCAGCATGCGCAGCAGGACCCCGCCGATGGCAAAAGGAAGGGTCTCTGCACTTGATCTGGGGGGAATCAGGGTTTTATTCAGTCTTTCTCCTGTGGTCCTGCCCCTGCAGGGGCATAAGCCTAGTCTCTGTCCCCGTCTCCGAGCCAAGTGGCCAGCTCCACGTGGTGTCCTGGCTTTTACCCAGGGGGAAGGGGCTAGAGGGACAAGCCACTACTCAATCAGGGATAAGGTGGGAATGGAACAGAGTTGGATTACATGTGGGAGAATGGGCAGGGGAAAGGAGCAGGGACAAACCTCGGGATGATACATTTTCCAGGGGAACAGGGGAGTACAGAAGAAACCATTATAAAACCCAATATAAAAATGAAATACAATATAAACCCAAATAATACACAACAATTCAGGAATTTTCCAAATGGCCTCTAGCTGAACTAGATGGCTGATAACAAAAAGCAAGAACTAAAAGAAAGAAACAATAATACTGTTGCAGCAAATTTAATTGCTGATTTGTTAGAGTTTAAAATTATCAATATATCTTGCAGAAAAAAATACATGAAATTAAGTTTTTAACCCACAGACACACATGAAAGTCCACATGCCTGGGAAACTTTAAAACAATATCAAACAGATCCCAAGAGTATATATTGATAAGGTGTATTGGTGGAAAAGCTGGTGGAAAAATGTTATTGTGGGTCATGCATGGGCATAATACTATAGCAGAGCAGAAAAAACAAATCCAAGCTAACAGCACCTGACTTTTATTAAGTATAATTTATCCAAACAGACAAAACCAACAAAAGTCTTAACAAAATAATAGAATGTGAAAGTAGAAGTAAAATTTGGAACATATTGGAATGGAAGTAAAAGACATAGAAAAAGAATATTTCCATGGCCAGAAGAATTAGGAAACTTAAAAGTCTCATTAATATGTCCAATTAATTGTCATGCTAGTATGCTTAAAAATAATAATCAAAAAAATGTAAAACTCCCTCTTTCTTTGTAACTGAAATTAATATGTAACTGGAAATACTTTGCAACTAAAAAGTGTTATTAATTTCATGGAAGTACTTTGTTTTATGCTTGCTTTCCAGTGACACCTCCCTTGTCAGTCCCTCTGCAATTGTGGGTTGGGATGTTAATTGTTTCTCCCTCACAAAGAATGCACTCCCAGGTCCCAAATACTTACTCTATGCTAGGCCAGAGTGGCCCTGAATGACTTTAGGAGATAAAATGGTTTATGGAGAACAGAGTTGTTATTTCTCCTGATGATAAATCTCTTTGTGATTTACGTTAAAATTAATTTTAATATATTTGTAATTTCATGTCTATGTGATGCTGTGATCTTTTTAAAGAATGGAATCAATATTAAATACATGGTCTTAGTTTATCAGCATCATCATTTATGCAGCTTTTGAGAGCAGTTATTACAGATCTTACTATAAAAAGGCCTTGTAAATCAAAGATTATTTGAAAACCTTTCTTAATTGTTGAAATAGAAGTTTGGAATTTGGATATTTCTTTTTAACTAAGTAACTTCCACTATCGTTCTCTCGACTCACCCTCAAAAAATAAGTATATGGAGTTTCCGAAGAAGCTTGTCCATGCTCACCTTTAGAAAGTAACATATGAAGAAGGAGTACCTATGTGGTAACAGACTCCCACTATGGAAAAAAAGTCTTGATGGGGTGGTGAATTAAGAAACAATGATAGAAAGCCACTGCAAAGGCAGATGAAGGATCTAAGAACTAATTTCAGTATTTTTTTCTGGAATTCTAAGTTTTATATTTCCTTTGAATGTAGATAATTTGAGTGAATTTGAATGAAATTCATTGATGTGCTCTCTTAACACCAGTGCTTACAGTAGTCCTCTTTGTCTGATCTTAGAATAAGAAATACTATTTTCAAAGGGAAGGATTAAATTTAATTTTGTATGTTTTTATGTGTGGGGGGTTTTTTTGTTGTTTTTGTTTGTTTGTTTGTTTGTTTGTTTTTTAATAAGGTGAAATAGTAAAAAAACAAGCAAACATATGCAGAGGAAAGAAAAAGCAAAGTAAGAGTTAGTTAAGGGGGAAAAAGTGTTTGACAAAATCTGTGGCTTAACCCCAGCCAGCAACTAAGCCCAATACAGCTGTTCACACACTCCCCCACAGTGGAAAAGAGAAAAAAAAATCAGAAGGGTGGATGTAAGAAAATATGGGTTAAGATAAACAGTTAAATAGGTAAGGGAAAATCTATGTGAGCAAACAAAAACAACACATAATAATATGTAACATGGACAGGTGGGATTTCAGCCATCTGCAGGAATGCCAGACTCTATCACATGTGAAAGTTACGCAGAAAGACAAATGCTATAGGTCCAAATGTATCCTCCTCCATTCTTTTTCACCCAGTTTTATTGCTGAGGATGATGCCATACAGTATAGAATATCCCTGTGGTCAGTTGGGGTCAGCTGTTCCTTCTGTCTCAGCTTCTTGTACATTTCTACCCACCTTGATGATGGGATGGTTTGAAGAGCAGAAAAATGCTTGATGTTGTGCTATTGCTGCTCAGCAGTAACAGTCTCAATATCCTAGCTGGTGTATAATACACTTTATTCAATATAGCACATTTTTGTCCTCTGTTCCTTTGAGAACTTGTTGCTCTCTGCACTGTAACTCTGCAATATCATCTTCTTGTGCTCAATTTTTATTAAACTTATTTATGTTTTCTGAGATTTTACACAGAAAACATGCAGGCACATCCAAAAAATCTTAACTGTTTCTTAAAACTTTCAAAAAGTCAACCACTTTTTTGAGGCTTTTTTATTTGTTTGATGACTATACCAACCTCTATCCATGTGGGAAACCTGTCTTTCAAGACACATCCCTTGTCTGTGAAAGTCTCTAAACAACAAACATCCCAAACATGCATTTAATTGAGTTAATGAGAAATACGTCCATGCTTTTGTTAGCTTGGCTTACTCTTGACACATATCTCTAGGGAAACAAGGAAAACATTTTGTCATATACTCTACCTAGCCTAGCGTGTTCTCACTTGAAGATTATTGTCTTAGCTTTTCCATTTTTACTTCTTTTTTCCATCTAATCCATTTTCACTTGCAGCCCACCTCCTTTAAATTTGTTCTAGAATTAGTACAGGAATTAGCATCAGTATTCCAGTCACCACATTTCTTCTTTGTAATATAGAATACGAGCCATGTCAATCTATTTATTCTTAAAGTCAGTGAGAATCTTAGCTTCCATTCACCTATTCTGCTATCTGAAAATTTTTTGTTCTAAAGCTCACTCTGGACATCTGCTTTAACTCTGAGTTTTGATATCTGGATTCTAAAGACTCTATTTGGTAATGATTGCATGTAACATTGAAGAAATATGATTACATGTAACATTGATGCAATGTTGTCTTGGTTTGAAAAGACAGGTATCTGCTAGAGAGAGGCGGGGCCCCTGTAGGAATGGGGAATTCCAATCCCTTCCCTCCAGGTTATTATGATTTGGAAGATTAAAAAAAACTTTTCAGTCAGAGCTATGGGGGAAGGAATAACAGTCCTTTACTAGTAAATATAACAGGACAGACAAACAACAACAACAATAATAATAATAATAATAAAACAGAACCAAGAACCCCGAGGGGCTTTGTCTCACAAGTCCTGGGAAGTCTGATCTCTTGGGACCCCGAGAGCACCAAACCGAAACGGTGGAAACTCGGTGCTGATGGCTGGAAATGGTGGGTTGTCCCCAGCAGGCAGGAGGTGCCCCGGCAGGTGAAGTGAGCAGTGCTGAAAGAAGCCACAGCGGCTGGACCCGAGCTGACCCAGCTCCAGCAGGGCAGGTGAAAAAAACCTCCAAATTCCTGGGTGCTGCAACAGATGATAGAATTCTCAGGACCGAACCCCTCCGTTAACTGTGGAATCCACGCAGCCACCAGTCACTCGACCGTCCTCCCGGGAAAACCGAGAGCCGAAAAAGAACCACCACCCTCAGCTCCCCCTAAACTAAGTGATCCACCTCTTTTGTACGGGTTAAGCACCCTTTAACTATCAGTATTTAGTCTCCTAGCAACTTATGGGGGCAAAAATTCCACAGGAAAACTTAACCCCCCAACAAATATTCAAAAACCTTCACATGATCACTTGTGGTTTAACCCAACTCTGAAAACTCTCTACATTTGTGAAGTGATTACTTTATAAATCACAAGGAATGTGATTGATTAAATATAATTTTATTTTTGCTCTACCATGTTACCAAGTAAATAGTATGTAAGTTGCTGAACAGACAGTGATGTTCAAGTTACCACATTACAGGCAGTGTACAGCATAGTTTCATTGATCAAGATAGTAGGTTTGAGCTTTGAATGTATTTCAGGGTAGAGAAAAAGGCAAATTTTTTTTTTTTTCTTTTACCAGAAAAGTAATTCTTTAATTTACAGCAAATGATTAAACAAGAATGGAGGTATTGATATTATTAGTATTTCTAAAATAAATTAACACAATTAATTTAAATTACTTCTTTTAAAAGTGAAATAACTATCTTGGGTGGTTTTTTGTTGTGGGGGTTTTGGGGTTTTTTTTTGGTGGTTGTTTTTGTTTGTTTTTTGGGTTTTTTTGTGTTTTTTTTTTTTTTTTTGCTTGAATGTAATTTCTTGCACAATAATATGTATCATATGTATAATAGGTCATTAAAGCAGAGGCTGTAAAACAGGCAAAAGGAGTTTAATTAGAGAATCACATTGCACTTGTTCTGGAAGAAGTCACTTGGAATCAAGATTTTCCTGGGACAGGCAATTCTTCTTAGCTTCTCTGACATGTTTCTTTGAAGGTTGTTTGGGAGATTTTTCTAGCTCACTAGAACATCTCTTTGGTTACAGGGTTGTGATATATAAATTTCATTCTTTTCTTAAGTCTATGCAGTCATATTATATAAATAATTTATACTATTGGCTAGATTTCATTAAAAATAATTAATTTGTGTCTTTGGCATGAAAAAGCATAATTGTTTGAAACATATCTATTTCCTGGTAACAGCTTGATGTTCAGGTAAAGATGAACGCAGAATATGGCTGAAACAGGAGGCTTAGGGGAGCTTGAAATATTTTAATTCTACTCTCTCTATTACATCTTACTTTATACTTATACAAAATACATGGTACTTCCTGATGGATATGTGTGGTCTTTCTTAGCGTGTAAGCCCATAAAAATTAGGGGTGAAAAGGTAGTGGATTATAACTATCACATAATTTACATAAAAATATATTTAGTTCAAGAAGGTTTGTGTCCTAAAATGCAAACTTTCCCTAAATACTGTCTAAGCTGGGCATAAGAAGCCTTTCTGTCCTGATATTAATGAAGACAATGAATCCTATGAACTGTCTTCTTTTTTTTTTAATGTCAGATTTGATAGTTGTTTTCAAATTACATATTATGTATTGATTTTAATTATTTGTGAGAGTTTTATTATGCACCACACGGAATTTTTCAGTAAAACCCCTGAACTCAAGTGTATTTAGCTGTATTGGTACCCTTGTGGGAAAAAAGGCTACCTGCTTGATGAAATGTGAAGACAACACTCTCAGGTCATTAAAATAATGATTGACTTGGCTGCCTGTTGTTGTAATCCCAATCCCTGGATCCATACATGGCTTTCTCTCCTGGTCTCAGACATATTTTGCCCCAGTAGCCTTACCAGGCTATCATTGAATTGAGGTTCTCCCTGGTCACATTCTGTGCCCCTGACCGTAACTTGCAACCTCAGTGCTTTGGATCCATGTCAATGAAGGACAGCCTTGCCCTCAGCTCCTGGCATCCTCCCCGTGGGGAGCAGCCAGAACTTGCTCCTCAATAACAGCAGGTTAGGGAAAGAAAACTAGTACTGTAGTGCTCAGAACCCTGGTATATTAATAATGGAAATCAGAAATCGAGGGAAACTGTAGATCTTTCCATGGTATAGGTTGCACCAACTAAAAATTTAAGGACTTTCTATGCTTGTGTAACTCAACAGGATTAATGTGACTATACTGTTGTCTTGGTTTTGAAAGACAGTTGTCTGCCAGGGAAAGCTAGAGCTTCCCTTGGATTGGAGAATGTAAACCCCCTTCCCTCCAAATTATTATAATGTTGCAATTAGGGGCTTTCAGGCAAAGATATGGGAATAGGAGTAACAGTTCTTTACTAGGAATATTTAAAAAAAAGAAAAATACAAATGTAGTAGTACAAAAAATACAAGTGAGCAAGCAAACAAAAATCCTGGAAAAAACCCTGACAGAGTCAGGGATACAACATGGCACCCTGTTGCTCAGGGTGTTGGAAGCAGTCCAAGTAAGTCCTCCTGGAGTAACAGGTGTGGTTCTGTGGAGTGGAAATAGTCATGTAGAAAGTCCACTGGTGGTGAGATGGGTCTGGTCTTCCTCCGGGGCCCAGTGGAAAAAACAGATACTTTTTGTTCTTGAGTCCCAGTTTTTATCTAGCTAGGAACAGGTGGCTCCTCCCCCACTGTGTGGAGCATCTCACAATGGGATGATGGAATGTGTCATGTCATTGGTGGGCCCTAATGGCCCATTATCAGAAGATGTCCCCCTGGAGGATGGAGGGCTGGTGAAAGAGATAAGAAATACTGCCCCACCTGGTTTTAATGCCTGGGCCATTATCAGGAGGCATCCTCCTTCCCCTGGAGTTACAAGAGAAGGACGAAACATCCTCCAAAAAACAGCTTTCAGCAGATGAAAGAGAATACACTTTTTTTTTTGGTTGCATAACCCAAGACAACTGTTAATTTTTTTGGTCAATACACTTTTAGCCTTTGCATGATTCTTTCACTGTGTGTTTTCACTATTTGTGCAAGGCAAAGCTTCTTGTTTTTCTGAAGTTGCTCCTACACAGAATCAATTATTTGTTGTCATGTTTTCCTAAAACAAAGTACAGCATAATTATCATTCATTTTAGCTACAGAGATGTTTGCTTATGAGATATTTTTTACTGCATTCTTCGTATTGCAAGTACTTATCACATATCTTTTTTCTTTTTGTATCAGATAGTTTAAAAAATCCCATACCAACAATAGAATGACAAAAAAACCTCAAGGAGAATAGGTAAAACAAGTCCCCTAAGTAATATGGCATTATCTAGATTTTTTGAGGACTTTTTCTCTAGTTTCATCACTCTTATTAAAAAGAATGAATGATGAGTACCTAACATCTAATTAGGTCTCACATGCAAGAGCTGATGGAACAAAAAGTTTGAAAAACCTGAGAGAGGAGCAAAAATGTTGCTTTGAATTCTTACTGATTCCTCTTTTTTTTATGTTTCAATATATCCTTACCTGCTTAAAACTGTAGTCCTTTTAAAAATGGAAAAAAAACCAAACAAACAAACAAACAAAAAACCCACACACAAATCCTCAAAAACAACAAAAAACCTTGAGTCACTGTATTTGCAAATAAACTACTATATATTTCTGTTGTAATAGCTATTCCATGTATTTTGATGGAATCAGTAGAATCTTCTGATCTTGTGATGTTTGAAAGTTGAGAGGTACCTTAAACAAGATTTTACTTAATTTTTCAAACTGTGGAGATACAGATAAAAGTAGACAGAACCTATTGTTTTGTATTTCAAAGCCATTCAGTGGCTGCAGTGAAATGGCTTGGACACTATCATTTATCCATGTTCCACATTTAGAGAATAACCTTCAGAAACCACAGAAAATGTGTGGAAGTGTCACGTTCTTGAGAAGGAGCAACATTGACCACATGAACTTATGTAACAGAAGCTATTGGAAACTTTTTTTTTTTTTAAATCTAAAAACTCCCTACTGTTTCAAAATAAAACAGAACAGTTCTAGCATGTAATACACATTGTATATTTGATAGAGTGTTTTATAGGTTTTCCTACAAAAATATTACATGAGCTATTAAAATGAGTTGGAAGCAGAAGTAATGAATGTTATGCCTCCCCCTGAAGATGTGTTTGCCTGAACAAAGTAGCCACTAAATTCATTGCTGTCCATTTATGTACTGGAAGATAAATAGATAAGTAAAAGTAGAAATTCACTTTTCTACTATATTTTCTACTTTCATTAAAAGTAGAATTTTATATTATTTTCTTATTTCATTTAAATACTTATGACTTCCAGGTGTTGTAGCGCATTTTAGAAGAATTTGATTGCATCAAAAATATTTTAACTGCTATAAATTTCAAGAAAGAACTAGAGATAAAAACATTACAGTACTGTCAATACTGCCTGACAGTGTCCTGGTAGAGTAGAGAAAGGGCTAGAACTCATTATCTTTTGCTTCTGTTCCCTATCACCACCCTAAATTTTCACTTTTTCTTAACATGTGATTACAAGAGATGTGGTTTGTAAACCATACATCTTATCCAGAAAACAGAAAACACTATATTACAGGCTTTCAGGTGCCTCTTTTTTTTTTTTTTTTTTTTTTTTTTTTAAATACTGTTCTCCACTACCTGTTCTAGCTCAGCATGAGTCTTTGCTTTCAACTTTTGAGATGGAGGTTCAGTCTCAAGCACTATCTGAAATAGCAGCTACCTCAGAGGAATGTGTACATGGTGCGTTACAAACTTGAATTTGTTGCACTTGGAATGGTTACCACTGCTGTACTAAGTTATCACCCTGAATGACTGTGACATATATCACATGAAAAGTATTTCCTTAAGTGATTAAGGATTATTTAGCTTTTTCATCCTTCAACCCATGTTGAAGTTGCCCCTAAGCATTCCAACAGAGACACATTCTAGCAATTATCTGGTACTTGTTTAGATTTCCAGTAGGAACAAAGATCATTTTGTGAAGTGGCTCTCTCTCTCCCTTCAGAGCCTGTGCCTTCCTTCCAGGGTCCTGAAAGCTACCCAGAGGCAAACCTTTTTTCTTTAGAGAGGGCAGGCATCTGTCAATGGCAAAAGGAAAGAGCCGTCTCTTTGCTCTGGGGGAAATCATGGCTTTATTCTGGGGTCCTGCCCCTGCAGAGTCTTGCACTCAGTCCGTCCCTGTCCTAGTCCCGGAGCCAGAGAGTGAGAACCCCGCCATCCCAGGGCTTTTTCCCAGGGGGGATGGGCCTAGGGGCAGGCACAAGCCACTACCCAAACAGGGATCAGACATCTCCTACCCAAACGGTAGGAGTGGAACAGAGTTGGGTTACATTCCAGTGAGGATGGATGGGTGGGGCCGAGCAGCAGAGACAAACCACGTGATACATTTTCTAAGGGAAAAGGGAATACAGAAGAAATATTACAAAACCCAATATAAAAATGAAATACAATATAAACTCAGTTAATACAATGCAACAATTTTGGATCTCAGTGCAAAGGTTAAAACAATGTTAATTATACCACAAATTAATTGCTTTTTTTCCCAAGGGTCTGCTAATTTGTAGAATGACAACTTGATTTCCCAGGTCAATAGTGGAGGATTTGTATTCCAACCTGCTTCCTAAAGTTAACTGCTGTCATTCCTGTATCCACAAACCTGTTAATAAGTGAATTAAAATGAGGTTCAACTAGTTAATAAACTACTACACATACTGTTACCCTGGTTTTTCTGAGTTTTTTATTAGCCTTTTGATTTTCATAAATGGAGTCAGATCTTTTAGTTACTGTAGAATATTAGAGCAGTTCTTCTACCTTTCCCACAGAAGTAATATAAACAAATCCTTTGTTTTTCATTCTTTGTCCTTTGTTTGCATATTTCTAACCTGAAAACAATTGTAACTGACAATTCGTCTGGCCACTGAGGCTGAGGGGTGGAAACCCCAAAAAGCCAATCTTCTGCTAGACCCACAAATGTATAAAAGTAAAAGAATAAACAAAGGGGTGTCTTCTCTCCACCCTTTCAGCTGGAAGCTGGATCAGAAGAACCTCTGCAGAAATCTCTTGTCTTCGTGTGATTTCTTTGTGTTTCACGGTGACAACATACAGCCATATTTGCTGTTTTGAAGAGAAATAAGACAGACCTTAAATAAAGTAACATTGTGTGAACTGCAGTGAAACTCGTTAGTGAATGAGGCAATAGAGAATGTAGAAGCATAGAGAGAGAGAAGGTTTTCCTTTTATATTGTGGTGGTTTAAAACTAGCTTGGAAATTAACTGTAAATAAGCCTCTCCCTTTCCCCTTCACACCCTTCTGGTGTGAAAGGAACTAAGACAGAGACTATGCCTTGACATAACAGTTTACTGAAAAAAACTCGGAATGGGATGAGAAATGAACAGTAACAGCAACAATATTGAGAGCATAAGCATACAAAAAAAAAAAAAAAAAAAAAAAAAAAAAAGGTGATTTGCACACAGAGAGGTGTTCAACCACTATGACAATTCCCTGTGGCCACTGGGATTAAGACAAGACAGTGGTTGTTCCTGCAGCTTGGCAGTGACAGAGTTTTTCCCAAGAGAAAGACAAGATGGTGAAGACACCATGTGACCTCCAGAGATAAAAATGACATGGTGGATGCTGTCTGCATCCCCTCCCTGAGCCTGAGACAGCAAAAAGCAGTGGTAGAAAAACCCCCCAAAACTAGATTGTTTGCGTTGCATCACCCACTACCCTGGGATTTGACTCAATGCTGCGCTGCTCCTCCCTTTGTCAGTGTTTGCCACTTTGGCACAGTGTCTGCAATTCAGCTGCTTTCGGCAGTTTTTGGCCGGGCTCAGTGTTACTTGGTTTGCCGCTGCTTCATTCCCTGTGGCTGCTTCTGGCACCAGTGCCTGTGGTGCATGCACTCCGCTAGGCTCAGCTGCAGTGGGGATGAGCAGCAGTGGGGAGAGGGAAGAGAGTCCAGAGTGCTGGTTCTGGAGACTTCCTTGAGGAGTGAGCAGTACAAAATGGCACACTTTTGGTGTACATTATATTTCTTCCTCCTGAAACCATGCATCCCAGGAGTGAAGTGTGTGGTTGGGAACACCATCATGCTCCACCCCTCCTCTCTGCAAGTAGGACCTATATTATTTCTGATGAAAGAACATAGCACATACATAGAAGAAATAGATTCATCAGCTACAGATTCAGTATCAGCAGCAGTCTGACATGAACATCTCTGGTTTAATTGGACAGAGCTTTGAGTCGATACTTGCTTTCTAGTACCTGCCTAGATTCTCTCCTGTGTACAAAGAAACCTCTTTTTAAAAGCTGAGGATTGTAGAAGTTGGTTGTTTTAGGAAAAAGAATTTGAGCCATAATATATTTCACTCCTAAGATGGTATATTTAGCATTTTCTTGACAATATGAGATTGAAAAACATTCTGTTTTGTCTTTGGAAATTTTTTTGTGGTTTGAGACAGACATTCTATGATGCTTTATTTTTTATTTTTTAAATGGCGTCCAGTATTATCCTCACTTTGAAGTCTTACGTAGTTGCTGAACAAGTACCAGAAACTTGCAAACATAAGTCTCCTAATCCATTAGAGTTCAATGGAGGTGATGAAACATTTTCTTCTTTTTTTGTCAGTGATGGTTCCACTCCCTTTTCAAGTAGAACCAAGTCAGAATGGCATATTTTAATCTTTAAGTCACAGCACTTACTAGGAAAAAAAACCAAAACCCAGGACCCTTAACTTAAATTTACACTGAGGTAGCAAGACAATTATAATCTAACTGTCAAAGTAATGCTACACTAAATACTGCAAATTCAATCCAAGTATATTTTGTGTTGACTAGATTTAAACACAGCAGAGCTAAAACCAGAAAAGATAATTACCTACAACTCTTAATACACCTAACATTAACTTAACTAGGAGCTGCAATGTCAATTTTGCTACATTAGGGAAATGCATAAATGATGTATATGTGATTACATTTTTTCATGTCACTTGAAGTACATTTTATTTGTACAATTAAATGCATCTCTATGCCATGTCCTTATGTAGCACATACAGATGAGTAATAACTTTTGTATAACTTCTGTGTACATATGTCACGGTTTTAACAGAGCCTTTTCGAGTGCATACTTTCATGAAAATGTGTTTCCTTTCTTTAGGTTTCTGACAAAGAGAAAATAGCTGCAAAAATGTTTTAGGCAACTTTATTTTCAAATATTTGTCTTTAATATTTCATGTTTTCTTTCAGTCTATACAATGAAGAGTGTGATGATTTTTATTTCCAGTAATGTGATTGCAAAGAAAAAAATTTAAAGATAATATATTTCAGGAAAAAATAAAATTACGAAATCTATGTTGAAAAATGTTTATATATGGGATATATTTTGAGAGGATACAGCTGATACTTTTATGAAGTTTTTTTCCTAATTTTGTATCAGTAGATTTTCAAAATACCAGTACAGGAAACTAAAAGGCAAATTCTATTGTTAATATTTGACTTGATGCAATCTTTTAAAATGTATTCTCTGCAAGGCAAAAAATGGTATCTTCTTGGGGACAAGAAGCTATTATAGGTGAGGAGAGTACTGATAATTTAAAAGAAAGCTATTATCTACTGATTTTGGTTATAAATGTGTAACAAGAAGCGCAAATAAACTTAAATTAATAAGTGAGAAATTCCTTATTTCTGAAACAGACTGAGAGATTTGACCTACTACATATTGTCATACAATCATGGTTGGTTTTTCTTGAGATTATATAATCTGGAAAGAATGAGCAAATCTTTTACACAGAATTGGGAAAACAGAAGAGGAAATAACAAAAAAGCTGAGGATAAGGATGGAGTAGGTAATTACCCAATTTTAACCACAAAATTAAGGTTAGGGTAGGGTTTCTTGCAGATTCTCCCGTAAGCAGAGGTGCAGATTAGAGTTGCTTGCAGATCCTGTCATTAGGTGAAATACTGTGGTTTTGCCTTTGCCTCTCCTGAAACATCTGGACAATTAAATGGAATTTTGACTCCTGTTGCTCCCCCCTAACTCTGTCAGTTATCATCTACTCTCTCACTCTGCTCTGTCATCACTTTTATTACTGTTTTTAAGTACTTGCTCTGAGCAGACTCAGCAGAAGCTCTACAGCCCCAAGGAGAATGAAGAAACTGCAAGTTGAGTCCATGCCCTGAAATAAGAAGCAGTGATGTATTCAGGAAGAACATTTGCTTTCTGCTTAAGTAAGCACTCTGACAGGTAGTATTTAAAAAACTCCACCCAAATGAATGTGTTTGTTTGGGTTTTTTAAAAATTATTGACATTCTTGAAGGCCAACTTTTCATTAGAATAGCGCCATTCTGTAAATTTTAAATAAATTCTTGGAATTACTTAATGAGTAGTATCCAGTAAAACATCCAGTAGAGAGATAATTACTTGATTGTCAAATGGAATAACAACAGTTTTCCCTGCAGTGAAATTTCTACCACTGTAATTAGGTTATGTAATACTTTACCCTGAGGGGAATATTGAGAACACAAGACAAGCCAGTTTCATCCACTGTATTTTTTTCTATTTATAGTTTAGTGCTAAATTGCTGCCTTCATGATGCAGCAAAGACATCAATAATGAAATAACCACTCTTCTTTTGCTCAATTAAGTTTGCTACATGGATATTAATGAAAATATGGATCTTCTAAGAGAATTCTGTTAACTAATCATTTGTAGCATAATAATAAAAATATACATATAAAAAGTTTTAAAAGAAAAAATAACACAATAGAAATATATAGAAGCAGGATTTAAAAAAAAGGCAGCAATAAATATATCTGTAAGGATTATAGATATACTGACACACTAAGTGAATTGTGACCCTTTTTCTATTTTTATTTTGTATTTCTCCTCTCTCAGAACAACAACAAAAACAAGAGCAAAAAACCTGACAAAAAACCTTAAAAATTAAGAACATTATTGATGAATTTGATATAATATGAGGAATTGCCTATCCCTATGACTCCATTTGCAAAAAAAAGATACAAAATTATTTGTTTAAATTTTAGTACCTGTTTGTTTTCTGTTTATTTATATAGATTTAAAAAAAAAGTCATTCACAGGTGTGAATACCGTTTTGTTTTCCATATGTATTTGATAAGTATGTAAACTGGTTGTTTCATACCTAATGTAAAATCAGACCACGCTTTGTTTGCCTAGTAAACCATATGCTAAGTGAATAACTTAATGGAGAAAAATACCCTAGAAAAAATTGGTTTTTTAAAATTCTTTAGTGAACTAGGTGAATCTTAAAATGCTTGATGTTTATAAAATGGCAAAGAAAGTATTTTCATTTTTCCCTGAAGCAAAAGAAAGAGTTAAGGAGGCTTCTGGTTTATGATTTGAATTTTCTCTTAAGATGACATCACTTTGTAAAATAAATTATAAAAATTACAGACACTGACATGATTAGGAGAAGAAAACATGGAAAGAGACTTCAGTTAGATTTATGTTCTGGGTTTTTTTGTTGCTGTTGGTTTTTTTATGTTTTGTGGAGTTTTTTTATGTGACACATAAACAAAACCTCTCCCCACTTTCAGATCTCTTCAATACCAAGCTGAGAATGGATTAGTAGGGTTATGGACTTTTTATGTGACCATTAGTCTATGTGTTGAGGCCCTTTAACTTGAAAAAAAAAAAAACCCTTCTAAAGCATTTATTGTTTAAGGTCACCGTATGAAAAAGAACATAATCTTTGAAAAAAACAGGAAAATTGTTAATGCATGTGACTAGCTTAGAAGCTGCTTTATCTAACAGATGGGGTCTTTTAGGAGTGATCAAATAGGGCCAATGACAGCTAGAAATTAAGTATAAGGATTTATTTGAAATCTGAAAAAAATAGCATTCTTTTTAATATATTTTTATCTGATCATTAAGAACATCCAGGTGGGAAAATGTTAAATGCATTCTAAAACAGAGACTAGATTTCTGGTGCAATATTACAAAAATTACATGGAATTTCTGATTAAAGGAGTGACATCAAGAAAATTCTGTGTTCTGAAAATGAGAATCACATTATTATTACTGCTTATATTTTTCTTAGCATTGCTGTACTTCTCAGACCTCTATCCTAAAAATCAGTCCTCGCACGATTGTCAAGTCCATGGAGTGAGGAGGTTTTTGTAGAATTATATTTCCCTTTTGTAAGTGTGACCTTTCTAAGTACCTAAAATCCATTTAACAATTGACTTGGAGGTTTTCTTTGTTTATCTTGTTTGTTTTGTTTTGATTGATTGTTTGGGGGCTTGGGTGTTTTTTTTTTGTTTTGTTTTGTTTTGACTTGTTTTTTGGGTTGGTTGGTTTTGGTTTATTTGTTATGTTTGTTACAGGTTTTTTTTTGGTTTTGGTTTTGGTTGTGATTTTGGTTTTGGTTTTGTTTTGTTGTTGTTGTTGCTGGGGTTTTTTTCAGTTATGGGGACACAAGTAATTATCTCTTCTTAATTATCATACAATGATATAATAGTTTGGATCAAAAGGGACTTTAGAAATCACCCAGTTCCAGCTCCCATGCTATGGGGCAGGAATAGTTTTCACTAGGACTGGTTGTTCAAAGCCCCTTCCAACCTGGCCAAGAACACTGCCAGGGATGGGGCACACACCCAGTTTTTGTGGGAAATCTGTTTAAGTGCCTCACTACCCTCACAATAAAGAATTTCTTCCTAATGTCTAATCTAAAGCTACTATATTTCAATTTGAAGGCATTCCCCTTTGTCCCATCACTACATGCCCTTATCTCTTCAGTTCTTCCGTAGCCACCTTTAGGCACTGGCAGGCCAGAAGATATCTCAACAATTTGCCAAAATCTGCTGCTATAATAATTTTGTACATGTTATTCAAAATTACTAGTACATGTATACTTTTCTCTCAGTCCCCACAATCTTCAAAAGTGATTCTTATATATCCATGCTGACCTTTAATATTAAATTTCAGGACCTCAAATTGTCTTCAGGTAATCATCATCTGGTACAGAAATAACTGTGACCTCCTCTGTACTAAAGTGCAGTTGCTTATTGATGGCTTCTGTGATGAAAAATCCCAAAGGTTTCTCAAATCTGTTTCCAGGTGCCATGTTCACACATAGATTTAATACCTACTAGAATTAAAAATGTAAAACATGAAAATATGCTTGCAAATTTATGTCATTTTCCCTTTTTAGACTATGGTGAAGGAGCATTAATATTTTGCACTAGCTACTGACCTAGCAATGAGACCTATTATCCTCCCAAGTGATCCCCACAGACCTCCCTCACCTATATGCACCAACAAGAAGCCAAAGGTAGTTCTGAGATACTTGTGTTTCCTTGTCTGTGCAAGCTTCTGCTTCACTGCTGACACCATTAACATGGATTACAGGTAAGACAAATTGTGAAGGTAGCTTTGGTTTAACTCAGATTTCTGTCTTCAAGGAACAGGAGAGAGAGTTTCAGCTTGTTTTGCCTAAGTTACTGCACACCCCCCCCTTATTAAAATATTTTCAACCATCACCAGCCAAAGCAAGGTCAGAGCAATTGACCTGGTAGTACTGGAAGACTCTGTTTTGCGTTATCGAATTTACCAAACGCTATTCACCCATAGGTAGGTCCCACACACAACTGAATCTGACTAATCTCTCAAAGAAAGCCTTACAATAAAAATAATCCTTTATGTTTGCTATCCTGTGACTGACCCTGTGGTGATGCTCACTGATCAGCTCATATGGAGAAAATGTATGCTGAATGTTATATCTTGTTTACTAGATGAAGAGAATGTCTTCTTGCAGATTTAAATTTTAGAGGAAAATCTGTCCAGAGTCTATAAAATCTCCTTTTCCCATACATGATTTTCTCAAGAATAGTAGTCTGAAAGCAATGGTATTATTGAACCTCTCTGGAAACATCCTGTGGAGCTATGGATGTGGGAAGATATTCTTAGTCCCTTTGCTTATAAATATGATACTGTAAGTGAATAATACTAGTATGCTTTTGCATAACTTCAGATATACTTTCTTACAGTTCATGTCTTTCTTTTTATATTTTTATCTAAATTTGCAGGCTCTTTTTTATAGTGACAACTTTGTAATGTGAATATTTTATTTTCACAGGTTCTGCAGAAACAAGGCCTTTTTATTGTCTAGATTTGTATTGCAATAAGAATTAAGTTATTTTATTTATTCTCTATAGTTATAATTAGAAAAATGTGCATCTCATCCTCAGGCTGTGGTATGTGGCCTGCCATACATATATAGAGAGACTTTAAAAAGAAGGGGGTTTTTTTATTATTTTCCCATCACAACTTTTTTTCTGTTATTATTTGATCACTTGCAAGCATGATCAAGCTTTAATTTGAAATATTTCTTTCCTGAAGAAATATTTGAAGTTTTCAAGTTAACTGAAGATATTTTGTGTGAAAATAAATCATAATCATGTTAATAAGAGAGATCATAAGTGTTTTAGCAGGAGCTGAGTTTGATTTAGATACTCAGGTTAAGTATGAAACATTTCAAGCTGTTTGGGTCAAATTTAAAAACAAGATCAATGAGATGAAGGAGAAAATGTTTTGCAGCATTCAAGAATGAGAGGAATGAATGATGTCTCAAATCTCAGTAAGACACTTTTGGCTCTGCAGCATCACAAAGTCATAGCTGAAAGGGGACTTTGTGTCCTCTTTTTGCTTCTTTCCCTTGATAAGGGTAGTCTGCTCTCAGCTAAGCTCCTCTGTGGATGCTCAGAAGCAGTTTCTAAGTCACCTCTAAGGGGCTAATTTCCTTTGCCCAGTTTTTTACCCTGCAGAAATCTGGTGTGATATGAGGAATTATGCCAACAACCATCACATATGATCAGTTTTTCCTTTTTTTTGTTTCCGCCTTTAATACTGTAGCTTGTTATGTGAACAGGTTTTCCAACCTCACCAAACATTGGAAGAGGTTTTATACTTTTTACAATATCTGTGTGCTTACCCACATACTTACTTGGGTGTGATGGAGGTGAAAGTGAACAAAGTATTGATCAAGAACGATAAAAATGTTTCCTTTCTCAGGAGAAATGAGCTAACACCACTGGCTGGATGAGTATTTTACTGAGCTGCCAGATGTATTTCCTGCAATGTCATGCCACAAAAATCCCCTCAGTTTTTACCTGTATTATTTGTGCATTGTATCACCCTTGGTCTTCAAAAAAGACATATGCAAAAATTTCTGTACTCCGAAATGCAGTCTCAATTGAGTCAGCAGGTGCTCAGGCAGACAGAGTAGAACATTTTCATGCACCACATTGCTGGATCTGCAGATTGGAAATCTACACAGGAAAGGGATTAATAAAGGTATGCTTCCTGAGGAAATGAAAAATATTTTATCTCAGCAGAACCTTCTTGCATAGTAAATCTCCTATAACAATACGGCGCTTTAATGGCTGTGGCTGTGCCCTTCCATGCTGGGTGGACGCGGGCCCCTGGCTGGCTCAGATCTGCACAGCGGCCAGGATGTTTTCAGTCCGGGTATGCAAACAGGTTATCTTTACCTGCTGGACTCGGCTTCTCAGCAGCAGCTGGTCCAAATTGTGTTGTGACTGCGGTGGTAGATCAAAGGATGGCTCTTGGCTAAGCAGGTTTAAAGATGGTTTATTCAAGCCGAGCTGTGGGAGATCCGCAGCTCGTCTAAACTGCCAGCCAGAGAGAGTTTGAATTTCCCTCCCCGGTCTTATAAGCAGGGGAGGGTTCAGGGGAGGTCACAACAGGATAGCAAATCAGGGAATTCGGGGGGTAACAGGAGGTGTCCACTCCTAAGCCTCTGACCACTGACAAAAAGGGAAAAGGGAATTCCCCTGGGCACCAACCTATCACTCGACACCACTCTGGGAATTTCCCAGGCCTGGGAGGGGTCCCAAAGTGACAGACAGGATGCCCCAGAGCTGAGGAGAGAGGGGATTGACAAGGATAGGTGGGGGGTGGGATGATTGGCATGAAAGAACTCAAAGGGGATGGACTGTTACAGAACTGGGAGCACAGTGAAATGAACCATAACATAAAACTTCTTATAAAAACTTGATAAAACAATCCTTGCACCGCCACAAATGGCGGTTGTGAAATGAAAAACTAAGTGTCCTAAAGTGTGATTTAATATACTATGGGTTGCCACTCTGATACACACTTTGCAAGGTTCATTTATACATATAGACTACAGATCTGATCTAAATATATAGAGTAAGGGCATTTTTGTCTGTCCAGATTAAAAAGACTAAACCATTTCAGATTCAGAAGAAATATTCAGAAAAAAAGTCAAGAAGGATTATTAGAGTAATTTAACATTTAGAGAGATCATGAGAAACATCTGTTCAGACAATGAGGAAAAGTGAAAGGGATCGATGTTAAAAAGATTTTTTTGAGGAACAATAATGTAATTTGCAACTGTTTGGCACACATATAAATGGTTATCTGAAAGAAGGCATCTGTATGCCTATGAAAACAATTTGAGTAAATCGTACCACATGTAAAGGTTGAAATTTTTTTTAGGTTTCCTATCATTAAAATGTCAGAGAATTTTCTTATACCATTTGGATCTGCTACTACCAATTATTCTCTTAATTCACTGCTCAGACAGTCATTGCTTTAAGTATTTGATTTTATGTGTTGGCTGGTTGGTATTTCCCACACATAGACATTTGGCATGAGCTTCTCTTGCTAATGGTTTTGGGTTTTTTTTTCCCCAGACCTAGACCTACCTGCTAGCATCCACACCCAGGCCCATGTGTACTTTCTCAAAGCTACATAGATAAATCTTTAAGTACTTTAGCTTCTGCAGAAGGGCCTTTCCATTTGCAAATCTTCAGTCTGCCTTTCTTCTGTATCTCTATAACTTTTTAACCAAGCTGTAGTGACTGTTTTCCAGAACTCCTGTGCATTTTTTCCTATGCTGTTCTTGTGCTGTTTTTCTTGCACCTGCAAACTCCCGTTTTCTTGCTGTTGGCTTCTGTAGCAAAGTATATATCTGTGATGTGAAACCCATCCCTTTGTTGCTTTGCTTTTCCTACATACTGCTTAGTGGAGTTTAGTTAATATCGAGAAACTGAAAACTTAATGAGTAACAATATGGTAGTAATTTAAATATGCAGTAAGTGGTACCTAATAATACAGATGCAAGAGAACATAACAGGAATCAGCACATAGTGCTCAAGACAGATGAAGCATACTGTAATCCACACTAACATTTATCACAAGCAGTGACAAACCAGTTGAGAGGATCACATTGAAAATTGTACAGGAGTAGAGAAATCTTGTAAAAGTCAACATTCTCATAACCTTCAGCTTTACCATATACTATGCTGGAGGGGATGCACAGTGAAGAAGTTAATTACATCAGTGGGGTTTTTTGACTTGTCACTGGGAAGTTAACCCCTTGCACTTTCCTCTTGTGTTGTTTGTTATTTTTCTGTTTTCCCCAGAAGCTACTTTCACACTTAGAATTTCTGTGTGTTATCAGCAATGATGCATCTGAATAAAGACTTGTGTAAGTCTCTCTAAGCATCTTTTGTGCAACACACATTCAATTTGTTTCATTCAGCATTATGGAAAACAAATAATTAAAGACTCTGGACTTACCTCAGAGCAGGGAAACTTCCTTACAGTTACCCTGCATTTAATCGAAGACTGTTCTGCAATCGGTGAGCAAAGAAAAAGCTAGGAGGAGCAGAATGACATGCATTGTTCTTGCTTTCCATATGGAGACTACAGTAAGTTACAGAAGCAGATACCAAGCCTTGTGTAAAGAACTTTGCTAGAGTACTTCCAGTGATTCAGCACTCTCAGTTCCTGCAGGCATCTAAGCAAACTCTAGCTGATGTTGCTGCCACTGGAACAGTTTGAGAGTCACAATTCCATCTACTCCCATCTGTTCCTGGAAACATTGCAGAGAGTGCAGCCAGCAAACTGTCGAAACAAAGTACCTCAACAATAGGCCTCCAGCCTGAAATGGGAGACATCCACCTGTAAATTATTCACAGATATTTTTCAAATTCATGTTGCTAATTGAATAATTGAAAAAATTAGGAAAAAAAAAAAAAAAAAAAAAAAGATGCTTCATAAAAGGTAGAAGATGTATGAATGCAGATTTTGCATTCTTTTACTAATGATTTTGTTAGTCCTAATTACTTAGGATCAAAGTATTAACTGATTGTGTTATAAGACATTAAACTACACTGTAATATCTGGTATGACACACCATGGATTTGCAAATCCATTTAGTTTATGTGGCAAGCTGTTTGCAGTGGAGGAGGAGGCTACAAGGGTAGCCTCTAAAAAGAGAGGCTGAGGGCTGCCCCATGTCAAATACAAATGCTTCCAGCCAGCTCAAATGGATTCACTGCGGAGCACAACTGACTCCCTCAGCCCATCTGGTGGCATCTCCACCCTTTAAAAAGGGTAAAAAAAGCTGTGCAATAAATCAGTGGAGTGAGAAAACGTGAGTAAAATAGCCCTGCAAACACCAAGGCCAGAGAAGAAGGGGAAGGAGGTACTTCAGGGGCTGGGGCAGACTTTTCCCTGTATTGCATGTAGAAGACCATGATAGAGCAGCCCAGGGATGATCCCATACCACAGAAGGTGGATATGACCTGAAGGAGGCTGAAGTCAGTGGAATGCCCATGCAGAAACTGCCTTGGGAGGGGAAGAGGTAGAAAAGTCAGGAGTGAAGTTAAACCTGGAAAGAAGGTGGGGTGGAGGCAAAAGTGGCCTATTCCACTGAAAAAAACCCTACTGTTTTTTGTCTTTGCTTCTCACCATCCTACTTTATTTTTAATTGAAAATAAGTAAAGTAAATCTTCTCCAAGTTGAGTCTCTTTCCCTTGTGATGGTATTTGGTGAGTGATCTGTCAACCAGTGAGATTTTCCACCTTATTTTCTCCCTTGTCCTATTGAGGAGGAAGGGAAAGAGTTTGTCTGGGTTGGGGTCTCAGAGAGCCAGAGTTAAATCCACCACAGCAATGCGTCAGGAAAAGGTATTTGCCACTTATTAAAGAACGATTCCTCATCAAGACAATAACACTGTTTGAGAATTCTGGTGCAAGAAAACCCGTTAATTACCAGTAAAATACCAACAATCTAGCATACCATGAGCTAGAATTTTACACATACTTGATATTTCATAAGTCTTACAGGAGACACCTTTCTAGTTTTAAATGCAGCAGAAGTGGAAAGGTGACAGAATGACAGTTTGTAAATAATGAGGGTAGCCTTATGCCTAATACTTGATGGTTCTTTCATGTTGTTCATCTAACTTGAAAAATATGAAATAAGCTGTGCAAAGATCCCTCAGAGAATTTCCTTTCCCTTTCATGATTGGAATATGAAAGTTGTCCACTCACTATGGTGTTTCTAAAAAGTGTATCATAATGCTTATGCTGACATTTTTTGTTCTTCTCGTGAACAAATAGAACGTGTATAACATCATATGAAGAGGCAGGTGGCAAGCCAGTTTGTTTCATAGTATCATAAAACCATGAAAGTAGTCAGGGTCGAAAGCACAGAATCATAGAATTGCAGAATGGTTTGGGTTAGAAAGGAACTTAAAGATTATCCAGTTCCAATTACCCCTGCCATGGGCAGTTGTGGCGGTGTGAAATTAGTTTTGTCTGTTTATTGTTCTGATTTTAGACTGAATTTTAATATGAATTTGTATAATGGTTTGTTCCCTGTACCCCCCTATGTTGTAAGTGGTTTCAACTTGTTTACGAGTTAGAGAGTTCTGTTCATTATATGTCAATCATTCCTCCCCCTTGATCCCCCATTGTCAATCCTCTCTCTCCCTCCTTGGGCGCCCCGTCCGTCACTTCGGGGCCCTTCCCTGGATTCTGGAAAGGTCCAGGAGGGGCGTTGAGTGATTGGAGGGGTCCCGGGGAATCCCCCACCCCTGTTCTGTGACTGGTTCTCTGTCCCGAAGTTTACACCCCTTGTAACACCCCCCCCCATTCTCCCATTGGCTGACCTGTTGTCGCCACCCCTTAACCCTCCCCCGAATAAAAGATCGTGCACAGTTCTGTTCGGGGCTCTCTCCGAGCAGCAGTCGGCCGAGGCAGAGCTCCGTGCTTGTTGCCCTTCCAATAAAACTGTCTTGCCACCCTGTTCGGAGGAGTCGGCTCTTTCCTGCCGCCGCGGTCCTGCGAGATCCTGTGCCCGTCGCTGTGAGGGGGAACCAAGTTCCCATGGGGACAAGGTGGCTTGCTCTGCCTGCCACCCCGACCCTTCTGCGCGCTTGCCGCAGTGTGAGGCTGAGCTAGCCTGGGGCTGCGCTTCACCAGCGCTTTAGGGACACTGCGACAGGCAGTGATACTTTACACTAGAACAAATTGTTCAAAGCCCCATCCAGACTGGCCTTGAATGCTTCCAGGGTTGTGACACCTACAGCTTCTGTGAGCAACCTGCTCCAATGCCCCACAGCAAAATATTTGTAATCCAAAATAATATGTAATCCAAAATAATATGTAATCCAAACCTACTCTTAATTTAAAGGCATTATCCCTTGAATTTAAAGGCATTATCCCTTGCCCCATCACTACATGCCCTTGTCAAAATTCCATGTCAAATTCTCTAGTGGCCCCCTTTAGACACTGGCAGGCTCCTGTAAGTTCTCTTTGGAGCCTTCTCTTCTCTGGGCTAACAGCCCCAATGCTTGGAGCCTTTCTTGATAGGAGAGGTGCTTCAGCCCTCTTACCATTTTTGTGGGCCTAATGGACGCTCTTGTACTGCAAGTATAAAAGAGCAGAGTAGAGTGACAGAATGCCCTCCCTCAGCCTGCTGACCATGCTACTTTTGATGCAGCCTAGGACACAGCTGGTTTTCTGGGCTGCAAGTATCGCATTGATCTTCTTGTCATCCAACACCCTCAAGTCTTATCCTTAATGTTGTCCTCAATGCAGTCTATCTCTGAATTTTTGCTTGGGATTGCCTTAACTCACTTGTAGGACGTTGCACTTGGTCTTCCATATATGCTGCCTACCTTGTATGTTTTCTGTCAAAAAGAAGATAGGCCACTGTGGTTTCAAGAGCCTAACACAAGGATGGATCACCTGGGATCTTATAGAGATCCCTCCTGCTAATGTGTCCCACACATTAGCTGCCTTAGATCAAAAGGCAAATTTCTTCCAATGTGTAGCAATTTTTACTTCTCTTAATACTGAGCATGGCTTGGCAGAAGTCCGTATGTCATACACCACCATCTTATACTACAAAAGAAATATTGTTGTGTGATTAGGTAATTTATGCCTTGAAGTAGCATTTCATGTATGATTTACTGGATCTGAACATTCTGAAATCTGTAACTTCAGTAACAGTAATCCTAAGAAGATGCTCTGAAAGAGATTCTGTATCTCTTTTAGAAATATCTATATAATAAATATCTCTGTACCTATTACGCAGAAAAGTATTTTGTGTAATAATAGTTCAACTTCTTTTGCAAGAAATTGAATTAATATTATTATTATATTCTTTCTAATCTAGAGAAAATTATGATGGTTTCTAAACATATTGGCCATTCCTGGTCAACAATATTATGCACTGTAAATCATGTTTCTGTTATTCTGTAAATCATGATTCTGTAAATCATTATTCTGTTTATTTATATTTTAGATTTTTTTTGAATAAAGGATAATATGAGAAAAAAAAAAAAAAGTCTAGTCAGTAACAATAATGCATTCTTTACTCGTTAAATGATTAGAAAAGTATGTCATAGTCAAATATTGTAGAAAGACCTGTGTGTGCATATGTATTTTAGAAGAAAGGAAAGAAAACTACAAGCCTTCGTTAGTGATACCTTAAATAATTGATGGCATGAAATTTTAAAAAATAATCTAATTCAAGAAAATATGTGATTTCAATGCATAATTTTGTCTGCATACAAATATGGGACAAGAATGTAAAAAAATGATGGTTTCTAGAAAAAGAAACTATCTAAAAAAGAAGGGTTTAACAAAATGAAAAGAACAATGTGAAATACTTATTCAATATAATGGTTATTTTATCAGAAGGAGCCAACAATTTCTTTAAATGCATTCTATTCTGAACTAAAAAAGAAAGCCCTGTATGGGAAAATTCATTCTCTAAATCATAGGATAGAGGTGTATGTAGTAATTTTATTCTCAAATGTAACACCTTCTAACATATTACCTTTTTAATAAAGCATTTCTTTTTTTCAAATCCATGTAGTCTTAATCACCTCTGTACTTAAAAATTACTGTACTCATAGTAAGCTTTAAGATTTCAGTGTACCAAATGCCACTTCTCCCATCTTCATTCTTTACGTTTGTCTATTTTGATTTTTTCATACAGTATGCTTACCTTTGCTGTTTTAGCATATCCTGTCAAAAGTTCACTTTTTAAGTTTGATCAGACTTCAGATGAAAAATGCAGTAATTTATTTTTATGCTAACTAACTATCAAACTGAAAATATTTTGGAGTTGGGAGAAGTGTTGTTTTGGAGGAGGGAGAGGTTGTTGTCCTTTTTTTTTTTTTTTTTTTTTCTTTTGACTATCCCATTCCATCAATTTTACATTTTTAGTTTTACCTTGGCGGGTCCTGGGTACATACTTTTGTCTCCATTGTGTAATCTTCCTATTCCAGGCCCTAAGTTAAGTGTAGCCTATTCCAGGCCCTAAGTTAAGTGTAACCTATCAGTAACAGATATAATCCTATAAAGATTATAGTGGTGCCAGATGCATTATTTTTTTAAACAAAATTGGCTATTATAATCTAAAGCACCAAAACCTGTCTCCCAAAAATCAATACCATTCTTTTCTCTGTTATTTAACTCCCCACAATGAAGTCATTCTGGATATCAACTAGTTGAGGGTGAAGTTTCTTCAAGAGAAATGTGGTCCTGATCTGAGGACAGAATCTGGTTTCTGATAGAGTCAATGAATGAGGAGTGAAATCTGTTGTATATGTTCTTCGCTACACAGTTGTTAAATGGAGGCACAATCTGAAAGGACAGTGAATCTTATCAGTCCATGAAGATTCGAGCTCTTACTTTCATTTGACTTTCAGTATTTGTTTCATATACAGAGGAACTACTACATAAGGACTAATTTAATTGTTCTGAAAGCTAATACACATCAGAAATTACTGCTGGTATACAGTAGTAAAGAGCTTATATCCATGTATTGTGAAAGTAGGTATCTGAACTAATAAATTTTAGCTTTCTGTTCTTGTGATCATTGTTTAGGTTTGAAAGACAGGTATCTGCTGAGGAAGGCAGAAGCCTCCCTTGGAATGGAAAATGTAAACCCCTCCCCCCAAATTATAATTATTATAATTTTGAAATTAAGGCGCTCTCAGGCAAAGATATGAGAACAGGAATAACAGTTCTTTACTAGTATGTATAATAAAGCAAATAACCCACAACAACTCTGACATTAACAACAAACATAATCACAAACCCAGTGCCAGCCTTCTCGGCCACAGGCACTTTCCCTGTCGGTGCAGTTCCGGTCACAGCCGGCAGGGGCACTGGTGGCTCCTGGCCGGGCAGGGGAGGTGCGATGATTCCCTCACGGCTGCAGGGGGCGCTGTGGCGCGAGTGCGAGGAGCACGCGGTAATGGCTGCTCGGCTGAGATGGGGAGGGATGGAGGAGAGGGTTTGCTTCACAAACCCTGGAGCAGCTGATCCTGGTGCCCCAGCAGGGGCACCTGTCAGAAGCAACAAGCTGGAACAGCAGGACATCTCAGCAGGCAGGGTGTGTGCAGCTACGGTGCAGCCAAGACCTGGAGCAGTGCCAAGGAAGCAGCAGGTGAGGGGCAGCAGCAGCCCAGCTCCCAGCAGGGCAGGGAGGGGTGGGCTCAGGATCCCAGGCACCCGAGTAGATGGGAATAAGTCCCTCTTTTTAGTGAGGTAGGGGTTAATAAGGTCCCAGTTCAGTGTCTGCTCTCACAAGCAGAAGCTCATCCCATGGCAGAAGAAGTAGCTCTGGGCTGGGCCCTGGTGGCAGCAATGAATTCCCTTCCCCAAGCAACAGCTCCAACGGTTCTCCTCCAAAGTCAAGAGTGAGCAATCGAGCAAGAGAGCAAATGAGAAAGAGAGAGCAGCTGCCCCAGCTCAGTCTTTTTTTTCCAGCCCAATTCTCACAACATCTCTGCCCCTCGGGGAGAAACTCCCACATAAGAGGAGTGCAACCACATGCCCTCCTCCCCTGAGTTTGGCCACTTCTTTTGTTTTAAGTACCCAGTCGATAGTGTTTCCTAGCAACTTATGGGAAAAAAAAATTCTACAAGTAAAAAGGAACAAAAGGAAAGAAACCTAACCCCCAACAATCACATAAGCAGGAAACCCTATACTTTAGAAAATTCCATCTCCCACAAATACCTTGAATAAATTTAATGGAGATCAGTAGCTCGTTGTATACCTCTTCAAACCTCTTTCCTTCCTGTTATTGTGTTGACTGCTGTACACAGTTCAAATCATCATGTTATGGCAGGTTGTATTTAAAGATCAGCTCAAGCAGAGCATTAAAAAATTAGCAAGTCCAGCTTTAGGAAAGTAAAGGTTAGTTATATGCTTCTGTTATTTACTCAAGAAGCCCTGCTAGACTTCTTACACTATGCCATTGTGAGGAGAACATAATTTTTAAAATTTCTTTAAAAAGGTGTTCTGTAGCAATTCTCCTGAACTAACTTTTCAACTTGTGTGTTGTCAGATTTTGGAATGTTGCTCTATAGCTCTGTTTTCTTCTGAAATTTTGTACTTTACCTTTGTTTCCTTCTGTCTTCTGTCTAATTTTTGTCCTTGGTTTTGTTATTCTGACTTAAGAGACAGCCCTTGAATTTCAATTGCAATGAATAATCTAAGTTCCTTTCAGCAAGTTAATATTTACATGAGTTTAACAAAATTCAATTTTTCAAAAAAGTATATTTAGTGTTATTAACACTGTTAATACACTAAATTTAATAAGCATGCCTAGGAAAATAAAAGAGTAGAGAAATCAGACTTTTTAATGGATATAGTATTACCTGAATGTCTGGTACAGATTTGATGGCCAGTTCAGTTAAGTACCTGACATTTAACCACCAGTTTGAAGTACAATTTTTCCTCAGTTGTTTTACCAAATTGGGGCAATTTCTTTAATAATCTTGAGCTGTACTTTCAGTACAAGCAGTTGTTGATTAAAATAAAATTACTTAGTAATGTTGAAGAGCATTTAAACAAAGAAAAGCAGATGTATTGATTGGAGAATATTGAAGTGTTTACAAAACTTTTCTATAGCATTGCAAATTCTTTTTTTGCTCATACATATGTATTAATAGTTATATATGTGTCATATATTTGATGAAGAAGGCCCTTTACATAGCATATAATGCTACTGAAGGAATAGTACTGTTGAAATGTAGTTCTGCTTTGAATTTTAGTATGAAAAAAACCCCTTTATTATGGTGGAAAAGAGTCCAATAATTGCTTTTATCATGTTGTATTTTGGATGCATTTGTAACACAACACAGAACAACAACTCCAAAAAGCTGTTTCCTGGCTGGTGGAAAAAGAAGAAAGAATTTCCAGATAATTAGAGGCTTGAGGCCATCAGACTGGAAGAACAAACAACATAATAGGTCATAATTTTTATTTACTAGATTCTTAGCAATTAAATTTGCATAAAGAACATTATTAGAAGTGTAGATTAAAATTATCAGTGTTACATTCTGCATGAAGATATGTTTGATCATGATAAGAGAATAACAAATCAGTGGCGAAATGTCAGTATGTAAATACTTTTCTTATTCACATGTGCAGTAAGGTATTTCTGAGCTTTTCAAATAAGAAGTCATGTAACTTGTCTGCCAGTTTTATGTCACAGTGAAATAGGATGAAAATGCTTGTTTTTTTGGTACACATCCAAAATTACAGTATTAAACCTAATTCTTTAAGAGATAAGTGAGCAAGGAGTAAGTATTCTTTTAAACAGCATTACCTGTTTCTTCAGTGTCTGGATAATATAAAAAATTAGTGTTCACTTCCAGCAGTATTCCACTAAAGGCTGTATTTATTATAAAGGCAGAATGTTATCAACAAGTACAAAACTAAATGACATAAAATAGAAACAGAGAAGATTATCCTCTTAGTCTTATCCACATGTGTTATGTCAGGGTCTCTGAAAGTCAGCCAGTGGAGTTAAAAAGCCATGTAATCTGAGCTCCTTGAAATCCTGTCAATTTGTCTCTTTGTGCTCTTTATTTGGGAACAGAATTTTGGAGAAGAAGGATTTGCATTCAAGGCATACTCAACAGTAAAGGTGTAATTGGCAACATGGACTGTTTGAACTACTTTTCTGAACAAACCCAGGGTGGGGCAAGGAGCTGTGTTACTGGCAGTTATAGAAGAGCAGAGAAATTGTTGATAGCATTCTCTCCATCTGGGCCATCACCTTACTTCTCACTATCATTTCCCCAAGACATTTCCCTCCAGGAGGAGTAGAAGTTATCAATACGGAAGCAAGTGCCATAGATTTCTGTGCACCTTCTGTCCATCTCCATCTGATAGGAAATCATCTTGTCTCCTCAATCTCTAATAGTCATGAATGTGTATTAACAGTCACTATACCAAAAATATTCTCAGAAAACAGAGTTGGAGAGTAAAGTAAAATTATGCTGATAAACAACGTTGAAAAATGGTATCCCTTTTTCTACTTTGAAAGTTAATTCGTGAAGATAAACTATTGACTCAGTTAGTGTAATATTGAATATCTATCTATTTTGTTCATTAACAGTAAGGATTAAAAATTCAGTAGTGCCCAAAATCAAAGAGAAAATATACTATTTGTTTTTTTTCTTATTTCTTTTGCTTGCTTGCATTTTTCATATGTGAAAGATTACTTAATGTGAACTTAAAAAATGTCTGTAGGTTAAAAAGCTGCTTGTTTTTTCTCAGTACAACCTGATATGTTTCTGCTGAGAACAGTGATGTAGAGCTCAAGGTCAAAGTCATGTCTGTGTTGTGTAAGGTAATTCTTGTTTGTGGGTTCACAAAACCATTTTGGCCTTCTAAAATAAGAGATACCTTGAAGTGAGGTAAGCACTCAGTTGTAATGTTTCTGTAACAGAGAAAGGCAAATTAAAAAACACCGCCCCACCAAAACTCCATGCCAGGATCTATGCTACCAGCCTTACAGAAAAAAAAAAAAAAGAAAAAAAAAAGAAAAAAAAAAAAAAAAAAAAAAAAAAAAAAAAAGTTGCAAAGAATATGGATTGGCTGTAGGCAGCTGCCTGAAAATGAGCTTGGCAGCCATGAACAAAGTTTGAAAACTGGAGGTTTTAAAAAACCTGCAATGAGGATTTTCATAAACCTTGGGAAGCAGTGTATACAATTCAGAATAATTTTCTATATCTAGAAAAGAAAACTTTTTGAATCAACATTTTTCATAGAGATTTCATACTACTTTATAAAACAAATATTACATTTAATATTCCTTATAATATTGTAAGTATTATAAAATAAATCCATTTCATATTTCATTTCATGTCTGTTATCCAGGGTTTTTTTACTTACTATAGAAAATAGAGCGCATTGACTTGTGTTTAATATTTTTCCTTTTGTTATTTTGAATATGAAGCTTAAAAATACGTAAATCATGAGCTGGAAAGTGGAAAAAAAGTAGCTGAAAAGGGAAGAAAATAATTTGAATCTACAGTTATATTGAATTTATAGTTGGAAAATGTTGGAGGCTTTAAAAGAAAATTGAATTTAGAAGATTTAAAAGGCTATATTTTCTAAGAAAGCTATAAATTTAAAAAAATATAATCTTAGCCCAAGTTGTCTTTATGCTTTCTTGGTATTGGTAGACCACTTTAATTTTAAAGTATTCTCAATAATGTAATATAAAGCTTATTCCCCCTCCTAAAAACCACATAAGTTTCTTATATTGTTAAATTCTTCCAGTAGAAGAACATAAATACCCCAGAGTCAGACTCACAGAATCATTAAGGTTGGACATTTATTTTGTTATTTTAGAAAATAAGCATAAAAAGTCACAAGATATGTTCCTTGGAATTTTGGGAAAGACACTAGCAACAAAAGTATTAGTGAAAGAGGATTCCTGTGTATACAACAGCTTTCAGGCTCAGATTCTCATTCAATTAATTATGCTTATATGAAATTAATATTTCACCACTGTAAATTTGCTCAATTAGCCCAAAAATATATTATTTCTTTAATTCTAGCAGAAAGAGGTCACAAGATTGCAATCTTTCTTAAGTTTCACAGAGAAGTTTGTCCTGTTTTCATAAAATTTTCATATTTATGATTTTCATAAAATCAGAGAATCATAGATCCACAGAATCATAAATTGTTTAGGTTAGAAAAATCTCTAGATTTTTCAAAGGTCATTGAGTTTGACCTTCAACCAATCACAGTCATGTCAGTTAGGGTTGGTATTAAGTGCCATGTCTTTTATTTCTTGAACACCTTCATGAGTGTGACTCCATCACTGTCCTGTTCCAAGTCCAAAATTCCCAAGTCATGGGTTTTTTCTTTGGTATATTATTTTCTTCTTCTTGGTTTTTATTATTCTGGTGACAAAGTCTTCAAAAGGCTTATGTCCCTTTAATTAGAAATTGAATTATCTATCTGGTTGCAATTTTGTTTTGTTTTGTTTTAATTTTTAATTTTAGCTCTGTGATGTTCAGGCTGCCCTCAGAAACATAGATGGAAAGACATTTTAAATACTCTTTGGTTGTGATAGAAGAGGACACTGAGTTGATCAAAGCGCACGAGTGGTTACCTTCACACCCTCTTGAACTAGAGAATATATTATTTTATCTGTTACTGCTTTTTTTTTCTTCATGAATCTCTTCCATTAAAAGGAAACCAGAAAACACTTGGGTTTGTGTTGCTGAATCCATTTATCTTCATGAATGCAAGCATAAAATACAGACAGAGAACAAAGAAATAAGAACAGCTATGATCTGACCAAAATAGTTTTGTGGGCAGTAAAGACATACATAAATTTCTGCAAAACACTGACTTCCCCAGGGTTTTTGGAAATGTTGATCAGGACAAATAGTACCTGAAAACTTCAGGACATTTCCATCATCAGAAAATTTGTATATGCTAGACTATGAGAAAACAAGGATCCACAAAGGCATAGATTTACATCAGCCTGATTGTATTGCAAAATTAACTTATTCATGTTTTATTCTTCTATATATGTATATAATAGGCTGATTATAGAAGAATGTAAAGTGAATCCTCAAAAACTAATCTTCCAAAGAATCTCTGCTGGAAAACCAAAAAAAAGGAAAAAGTATATCTTATATTGCATTAAATATCCTGGAAATTTTAGAATAATATAATTTTCACAGGTCAGTATTAAATTTTTGTAGGGTTGCATCCAGATTATTTTGCCATCACCACTTCCATCATACTAATTCCTAATTCTATGATTATTTTTTTTTCAACTCAGATTTTTTTTTTTTGATTTCCTGAACAAAAAGCACAGATTATTGCCACTGGTTTTGGTATATTCTGTTACATCCATTTGGATCAGGAGACAGAAGGAACCGGGAGCAATGTTCTTGTGAGTAATGCTTTTACTAAATTTTAACTACCTTTTCCATTATTAAAGAAGACTGCAGTTCTTCCGGTCTTTCAGAACTCTTTGGGAACTCCTACAAAAACCAGAGTTATTTCTGAATATTGAAAGAAATATGTTGTTTCCCCACTTCTAGCCAAGTGACAGGCTTGCACTTGTCTTCTGATCTTCTAACAAGGATAAAGCAATTCCATTATTTTCATAATTCATGGGTGTTCAGAAGACATTGTGCAGCTATACATACCGTGTTGTGCACTTGTAGGTATAATCGGACTCATGGAATTGTAGAATCATAGAATAGATTGGATTAAAAGAGACCTTTAGAAGACTGTCTAGTCATCTCCCTGTTGTTCTAGACATGGACATCATTCACCATATCAGGAGGCTCAAAGCCCCTTTCAACCTGATCTTGAATTCTTCAATGAAGTTGTACAGTTTTCTCATTTGTCAATACATTAAAGTCCTTATCTGCTCTTAATCCCTTCTTCCCCCAGCCTTCATTGATATTGAGGACTACTCTGACTCATCTGCACGGCTTGCACTTGGCCTTGTGTCCTGGTTTAGGGCAAATTTTGGGAGGAAACCTCTGAATGGGATCTGTCTAGAAAGCAGGTTTATGCAGCTCATCTCTTCACTGGTTTGGGAAAATATTTCCTTTGAGAAAAGCGGAAGAAATGGTTTATTTAACAAGCATAATATTCACAGGTATGAAAAATGAATAGTATTAAACAATAAAACCTCTTGCTCTTCTGAAGCTATGGAAAATTCAAAAAGTCCTTGTCACAGGGTGCAGCTCAGCCCTCTCAGTCTCTTCCCAGTCCTTCCTGTGCTGGAATGCAGCATCCTGGGCCCCAGTGGGACACAGGTGTGAGCTCCTGGTGTTTTTCTGGGTTTTCAGTCCAGAGCAGCCTGATCAGTTCCAAGAAAAAGAAAAGCCACAGTCTAGAGAACTTCTCTGCCTCATCTAGCTAAAAACTAACTGAAAGCAAAGGAGAGCTGTCTCCCTCATGTCCATGCTGCAAACAACGCAGTCTGAGAAGCAATGTGGAGGAGCAAGTGCAGTTTCTGAAAACAAAATGCGCGCTTCTTCTCCCTACCTTCGCTCTCAGAACCAGTCATAAAGTTGAAGGACTTAATATCCAGCATAAACAGAACAGATGACTGGGGATACAAGCATCATAAAGTCACCCTAGCGCACCTTGCTACACTTGATGAGGTTTTATGGGACCACTCCTCAAGACTGTCAATGTCTTTCTAGCATGTCATCTCTTTCCCCATGTCTATCAAACTTTGATGTACTGAGTACTAAAGCTATTTTTAAAAACTGATTTTGAGCACTGGGAAAGAGGAATTCTGAACTTGGTACAGAATTAGTACTATTGCTAATAGTACTATATGTACAGAATATTATCAGAAAATGCAGTGTCATCAATTAGTACCGTAGTTTTTAAGGACTTCCAAAGTTAAAATTACCATATCTAGCAAGGTATCCTTTTCCAAATATGAGGGCGCTTGAATGGTGAAATTAATATTCAAGTATACAGCTATTTAAAAAGCATGGAGGTGACATGTGGAAACAATGGTCAAGGAGGCTCTGTTCTTTGTCAGTCAGTAGTTCTCATGGCTCAAGTTTTCCATGGCTCTTTAATCAATCATCGGTGATTTACTGCAGCAGAACAAAACACAAAATAAAATACACCTATCTGCTTTATGATGACAAAAGCATTCAAAAATACCTCAATGATTAAGGACATCCCTTATTATAGGACCATGAGGTCAACTTTGTTACACTTAAAATTTTGATGTCATCAAGATATTCTGTATCCTTACACACACAAACCAAAAATCTAGTAGAAATATATGCAAAAGGCATGACTTCACATACTCCTGTTTGATAAACTATTATGCTGAAGCTCACTAGGGACAGAAGCAGTGTTGCCTATTTTGAATGTTAAATTTTTCTGATGCCGTGTCTCTCTTGTTATTTTCCCTCTAAATCACCCTACAGTGATAAATTTGGCTGTTTAAGGTGTCTCTTTGGCAGGCTGTCCTTTGATTAGGCAATTTATCTTTAACATACAAAAAAAAAGATGTTCTCTACGAGCAATACTTAGGTACACTTAGGTTGACACTTAGGTACTTGTACTGTGGATGCTATATTGTACAGGCTAGGTGATATACACAGAAAGTGAGATCAGCTAACATAAATGCTCCTTAGTAAATGGCCATGCTCCGTAGCAACAATATATAGCTATTATTATACAGGGGAAAATATGCTGCAGGATCAGAAAAATACAGACAGTATATTTCATATTAAATAGGATTTATCAAGGTATTCTGCAAAACATGGTTTGTGTTAGACAACATGTCCTATGGAGATCTAGAGGTTGGAGAAACAATATGGATGCTGATTATTTTATAAACTATGTGAAACAAGTGGCCTGTATTTACGTGTGAAAAAGAGCAGCTATAATGAAGTGGTCCAGGTTTACATTAATTTCATATGAAGTATTAGTTACAAAATTTAAAACATGTACCAACTTAACTATCTTTTCTCAGATGCCTCAGAAATGGCAATGTGTCATATAAAACTATACACTACTGATGAAGACTTAGAGGACTGAATTTCAGACAGTATTTCCATACAGATTTTGGTAGGAAATGTTTGATTTTTAGCTTACATTGTTGGCTTTTATTCTAATGTAGATGTTATACAGTTTTCCTGTACAATACTCCACTATCTCTGCCCACATCTACTGCTAAAGAGAATCAGCACAGAAAATCTTGGCCAAAATAAACAAAAAGGTAAGTAAAAATTTTACCTTGCCATTATTATATAGATAATTGTCCTTGAAATATTTCTAAAGTGCAAATTTTGTTTATATTATAAAATCCGCAGTTTCTCTAGGCAACCTGTTTCAGTGTCTAACAAAGCTCTAGAAAAAACTCTGCCCGATAACCAATATAAATCTAGGTTTTTTTCATCTTAAAGCCATTCCACTTTTGTGTCACTACAGGCCATCTTAAAAGGCCTTTTTCTGTCTTTCTTATAACCTTCTTTTCTTATATTGAAAGGCCATAATCAGGATTCCGTGGAGACTTCTTTTCCTTGGGCAGGTGTTAGGTTTGTTCCTTTTTTTTTCTTATAGAATTTTCCCCCATAAGTTGCTAAGAAACTAAGTACCAGTCCTTAGATGGTGCTTGACCAACAAAAAGGAGGTGGCCAAAAGTAGGGAGGGGGAAGATCACACGAGTTTTGGGCAGGAAAAGGACAGGGCTGGGGGAGCTGGGGGCTCTTCTTGCTCCAGGCCTCGGAGAGGATAACCAAGCTGCTGCTTGCTGTGGGAGAAGTCCATTGTCAACAGAAAGTCCAGTCCTGAGGAACCTACCATCATCATGTGCCCAGGAATTCTGAGCTCCTTCGCCTGCCCTGCTGGAGCTGGGCCAGCCCTGTCCAGCTGTCGTGGCTTCTTCAGCACTACTCTTTGTGCTACGCTGTAGTCCCACACCCTCCTGCCTGCAGGCACATCCCCCCTGACTGCCGGGGGCATCCTGCCATTCCAGCCACCAGCCCAGCAGCTTCCACTGTTCCAGCTTAGTTCTCTCAGAGTCCCAAGAGATCAGACCGCCCCAGGCTTTGTGAACCTCTCGAGGTTCCTGGTTCTGTTCAGTATTAATGCTGTAGTTGTTGTTTGTTTGCCTTGTTATACATACTAGTAAAGAACTGTTACTCCTTTCCCCATACCTCTGCCTGAAAAACCCCTTTAATTTTCTAAATTGTAATAACTTGGAGGGAGGGGATGGGAATTCCCCATTCCTAGAGAGGCCTTGGCCCCTCCCTAGCAGGTGCCTGTCCTTCAAACCAAGACAGCAGGGCAACCTGAAATCACTCCAGTTTTCTTCATAGAAGTGTTCCAGCCCTTTGTCTAATTGCACTGGATGAAGTTTTATGGGACCACTCCCCAAGACTGTCAAGATCTTTTTGTATGGCATCCATTCCTTAATGTCTATCAGCTGCACTGCTCAACTTGGTGTCGCCTGAAAAATTGCTGAGTGCTCTCAATCCCACTGTCCGTGTCATCAATAAAGAAATTGAACAGCCCTATACTGACCCCTGAGGAACACCATATATGTCACTGATCTTCATTTGGACATTGAGCCATTGACTACAGCTCTTTGCATATGGCCAATCAAAATTATTCCTTATGCATCAAATAGTCTGTCGACTGAGCACTTATCCCAATGATTTAGTGACAAGCCTGTTGTGTGGGACTGTGTCAAAGGCCTTGAAGAAATCAAGACAGATGGCATTAGTTTTTTTTTCTTATCCACCAATACAGCCACTGGTGGCAGAAGGCCACCAGCCTAGTCAGGCATAATTTGCCCTGTTTTGAAGGTTGTCATGTTGGATGTTTCTAATAACCTCCCTGTAAGCCATATGCCTAGACATGTCTTCCAGAAAGATCTTTATCATGATCTTACTGGTCAGAGAGGAGAGGGTGACTGGTTGGCAATCCCCAGTCTTTGTTTTTAGCCTTTTTTAAAAATGGGAGTAGCGCTTCCCTTTTTTAGTCATGATGTGTAGTGGCATGACTTTTCAAATATTGTGAAGAGTGGCTTGATTATGACACCACACAGTTTGCTCAGAAGTCTGGGATACATCTTGTCTGGTCCCATGAATTCATGTATGTTCAGTTTCCTCAGATGTTCTCAAACCTGATTTCCTCTTAGAAAGATGGGACATCTTTCTCCCAATCCCTGTCTTGAGGTTCAGGGGCTTGAGAGATGTTTGGGGAGAGATTACAATGGATTTTAAGCCTTTAGGTCTAATGGGTTTTGTTTGTTTGTTTGTTTGTTTGTTTGTTTTTTTCATCAGTCATTAATGGGCCATAAAATATTCACAAAACATTTATGGCAACATACTGGGTTTCATGTAAAAACTGCAGTACCTTTCAGTAGCAACAGCTGGAGGTTTCCAGCTTATGTGGAAATAAAATTCTGATACATAATGATTTAGGTTTGACCTTGCCTTTCCATTTATCTCTAGGACAAATGGCCTTTTTTTGAAGCTTGTAGATATTTAGTAATAAATTGTGGGACAGTTTTTAGATTTTAAGCTGGTTTATCAGCAGACCAAGGAAGAAACCTTGAATATGTAAGCTGACTATGATAAACAGACTTTGTTTTATTCCCTGGTGCATTATTTTCAAGTGTTAGCAAGGTGGTGGTTTTTGGTTTTGTTTTAGATTTTTTCTTTTCCTTTTCTAGCCGTGCCCACCATTTGTTGTTTCTTATTATTCCATGTTCTGAATTTAAAGGCTCTACACTAATAAAGGTGTGGAAGTTTATAATTGTCATTAATTGTCATGTTGCACCAATATTTATTTTGGATTATTAAAATAAAAAGTTGCATTTTCAAAGAAGTGAATGTCACATATGAATTTAGTGTTACTTAGAGAACTGGAGTTGTACGTTTTATTAATAAATTGCTGAAGATAATAACAACTGTGTTGGGTTTGCATGATAGCAGATGGGAAGGATGACAGAGGTGGCTTCTGTGAAAAGTTGCCAGAAACTTCCCACGTGCTCAGCAAAGCCAACACTAGCCATCTCCAAGAAGACCCACCTCTGACCAGCAGTGGTAGTAGCATTTCTGGCATAATGAGAGAAAAAAGTTATGAGAAAGTAATTGATGTCAGACATTGCATGAGTGAGAATATGTGACAGAAACAGCTCTGCAGACACAAATGTCAGTGCAGAAGGAGGGGGAGGAGGTGCTACAGGTGCCAAAGCAGCCCATGGCGAAGATCATGGTAAGTTAGATTGGCCCCCTGGAGGGAGGGGCATGGATGTCCAGGGGGAAGCAGGTGAATATGCCCAGAGAAGGCTGTGATATCATGAGAAGTACATGCTGGAATAGGCTCCTGGCAGGAGCTGTGACCCTGTGGAGAAAGGAGCCCATTCTAGGGTAAGTTTGCTGACAGGGCTCACCCTGGGCAGTTCTGCAGGAGCAGGTTGCTCCAGGGGACCCATGCTGGAGAAACCTGCTCCTGTGGAACTACAGTCTGTGAAAGGGACGCACACTGGAGTTCATAAGCGACTGCAGACTGTAGGAAGGACTTGCATTACAGAAGTCTGTGGAGGAGTCTTCCATGGGAGAGACCCCACTCTGGAGTAGGGGTCTCCCTGAGGATGAAGGAGTGGCAGAAACAATGTGTGGTGACCACAACCCCATTCTCTGCCTCTCTGCATCACTGAAGGGAAGAACATAGAGAGTCAGGAGAAAAGTTAAGCCCAGAAAGAAAGGAGGGAGGGGAGGAAAGTTCTTTTAAGTATTATTTTCCTTCTCTTCTATTCTGCTTTGTTTTATAATAAATTCAATTAATTTCCCCAGGCTGGTTCTGTTTAGTCCATGACAGTAATCAGTGACTGAGCTCCCCCTGTCCTTCTCCCAACCCATGAGCCTTTCACTATATTTTTTCTCCTGTGTCCAGTTGAGGATGGGAATGATAGAGCAGCTTTGCTGGATACCTGGCACCCAACCAAGGTAAAACCACCGCAACAGCTCAAATATCTGAGGTACTGGACTTACATTCTCACTTGTAATTTAATTCATGCTGTTACATAAGCATTAGTGTTTTTTCACTAAAGTATCAGCATGTTACTTAGAATACTACAATATTCAATGAATCTAGTGTTCTATAATTATGAATATATGGTTCTGCATTGTGGCTGTGCCTTTCTGCACTGGGCGGACGTGGGCCCCTGGCTGGCTCAGATCTGCACAGCGGCCAAAGCGTTTTCGGTCCGGGTATGCAAACAGGTTATCTTTACCTGCTGGACTCGGCTTCTCAGCAGCAGCTGGTCCAAATTGTGTTGTGATTGCAGTGGTAGATCAAAGGATGGCTCTTGGCGAAGCAGGTTTAAAGATGGTTTATTCAAGCCGAGCTGCAGGAGCTCCGCAGCTTGTCCAAACCGCCGGCCAGAGAGAGTTTTAATTTCCCTCTCTCATCTTATAAGCAGGGGAGGATTCAGGGGAGGTTACAACAGGATAGCAAATCAGGGAATTCGGGGGGCAACAGGGGGTGTCCACTCCTAAGCCTCTGACCACTGACAAAAAGGGAAAAGGGAATTCCCCCGGGCACCGACCTATCACTCGACGCCTTCCTGGGAATTTCCCAAGCTGGGGAGCAGACCCCAAGTGATAGACAGGATGCCCCAGAGCAGGGGGGAAGAGGGGATTGAAAAGGATAGGTGGGGGGTGGGATGACTGACATGAAACAACTCAAAGGGGATGAACTGGGGGCACAGTGAAATGAACTATAACATAAAACTTCTTATAAAAACTTGATAAAACAATTCTTGCACCGCCACGCTGCATCTTCTGTAATTTTGGCACAAAGTAATACTTAATGGAATTAATGTTTGTTGCATAGCAATTTATTTAGAAGGAATGCTGAGTTTCTTATTACCTGCAACTTGGCAATATCAAGCAACTAAGCACCTGTATGTGGATCTCTTTTGTGTCTACCTCTGGCTTTGCTAATGCGTAGTGGGTACTGTTGCACCAAAGAAAAAACATTAAACAGAGCTGACAGGATTCGGGGCGGGGTGGGGGGGGAGGGCAGGGGGAAAGGGAAAAAACCCATATAATATATATATATATATATATATATATATATATGTAAATATTGCAGAGAGAATTACCTCCTTTTAAGAACTTGATTCTTTTTAGCATCTTCCTCTAATAATGGGTGTCTCAGATAGCTTTTTGGAGAGCTCTAATGGTGTTGTAAATTGGCGTAGTCTTAGAGAGAAAAATTACTCCTTTATTTATGGCCAGTCAAGAGTCTGTGTATTGATGCATTGTTCTTAAAATAAGCTCTACATTCCAATGTTCATTTTCAATTCTTCAAAAATCATCAGATAACAAAATACATCCCCAAACATAAAACCTCAAATATTTTAAAATTTTGAGCTGATTCAGTAAGAGAAATCAAGACACCTTATAGCAACTATTACCCTTATGACTACACAATCTTCCTATTTCTCAGTATATTTTTCCCACTGTAACTTTCTACCCTGAAATTCAAACTGAAGTATGCCTGTGTTTTTTAGATCCCAGAGTAATTGTGTATTTCATTTCCACTTTGGCCTTTGATAGGGGTGTCTTCCAACAGAATCATGCCATTGCTGATCAATTTAGAGAGACTTTTAAGAGAAGACTACAAAAATTTCACAGGATTGAGACCCACCCTGTAGCACTCACTCCCACATATGCTGAGAATTCCCACAGGCTTGGCATTTTTCAAAACTAAATATAAAACATTTTTTTATTTAGCTTTCCCCTGATAAGGTATTTTCACTGGAAGACAGGCGTACAGCCTTCCTTTCTCTCTGCCATAGATATTTGTACAGCAGCACCTCCTTCCTTCACCCCCTTCAACCGAAAAATGAAGCCACAAAAAAAAAAAAAAAAAAAAAAAAAAAAAAAAAAAAAAAAAAAAAAAAAAAAAAAAAAAAAAAAAAGAAAAAAGGAACAAAGAAAAAGAAAATCGGGGAAAAAAACCATCCACAACCAAAAAACCATCCACAACCAAATCCCCACCCCAATTAATTAAGCTACATCTGTCACATGATAAAAATGGGAAAGAAGGAGAAGAAGAACAAGAATGTCTGTGGTTTCTACTATTTTTAGATACTCCAGAGGCACTTTGATTCTATCGTGATGAGGCTATATATGTACGTAGACAGTTAATTCCTTAGTCCTCTAAGGGAGTCACTGAAAAATAAATGTTGATATATAATTGACTCATAGACATATTGCCTCTGGCAATATGCTATAGAAATGGCATCATGAGATCAAGGGAAACAGATCACACATTTTAGTAACTGACACTTCACATTTTGTAAGTTTATTCCTATATATTTCAAATGTTAATTAGGATTATAAATCTCTCTACTTTTGAGTCAGGTTGAGCTTTATGTCCTTGAGAGTAACCTAGTATTATATTTTAAACTTAAAGAATTAAAATTACAAATATCAGCATGAGTTGGAATAGTAAAATTGCATGTTAATTGTAAATTCACAATTAAAACCGACACTTGCTCTGACATGTGACTATATGAACATTGTGGTGGCAAAATGCTAGCAGTGCTTTTTTGACGCTGCATATGTAATTAGGAAAAAATTTCTACCTCCTGTCAGGGTTTTATGTCTAACTGTAGTGTATGTTTTCCATCTCTTTTGTTAATATTACATTTCTGAGGGTGTTTTATTGGTCCAACCAATAACAAACAGATTTCTGAAATTAAGGGGAAAGGAACTGGTTAGTGTGCTTATTGTTGCATGTATAGCATACAAAATAAAATGGAAAATACTGTAATTTGAAGGCAGAGATTTGGGATGTGTTCAGAGGAGCTATTCAGTGACAATGTCTAGATAGTTAGCATTTTTTAAGTTTGACTCCTTGAGGGGTATGGTACCTATCAAGCTGTCTTTCTGACAAGACAGCACTCTACTCAGATATGAATAGATAATGCATTTAAAAGCAGAGCAGGGGGGTGTTGGGAAGAATCACAGAATAATATAAACCAACAGTTAGTAGAAGGCATAACTTTAAATACAGATGAGTTGTAATGCTTGTCAGGGAGACTTGTACTATTTTAGAATCTTAAGAGACCATATGTGGGGGCAGGTAGTGGGAGGATTGCAAAAATTTGTGGGTTTAAAAAATAACAACAGAGAACCTGTGGTGAAGTTCTAAAAAAAGATTATGTTAATTTGTGATTCATTGCCAAATGCAACAGAGATTCATAGCACCAATTAAATCAAGTGTTCTAATTAAAATGTTTTTGTTTTAATCTGTGAAAATTGTGTGAAGTTAGTGACAATGTGTTTCTCTGAACTACCTAATAATTTTAAAATTTCAAGGATAAAGAAGAGCATGGAAAATAGGAAAAGGAAGATTTTGCACTAGTCAAAAATCATGATTAAGGTCAGAGCTGCCTTTGTGATGTGTGTAGTTTTGACCTTGAATGACTGATCAACCTTGTGTTTATTTGGTTGATCTCAGTATTTTTGAGATCAAGAATTCATTACCCCTGTATTAAGTTTGTACCCTGTTTGCAGCTAGACCGTGTAGGAGGACCAGTTCTATCCTGTTTCATAAGGTTTAGCACAAATACAGTTTAATGTGGATAGCGTTTCATGGAAGTTTCAGAGTCAAGGAAGACATGTCTAAAGAAGATCTCAAAAAGAGTGGACCAGGAATCTAAGATGTACAACATCTCTACATAGAAATCAATCTGCAACTGTTGACACAGCATGATTTCTCTTGCGTGGATTTTATGTGAAAGAAGGAAATTAATATCATTAGATTTTCAAATCCCCCAGTGTGTACAGATTTGTGTGGTTTTAAATTTCACATTTGGACTTAGCAGACTAAAAAACCCATACAAAACCCGTAACAACCGCAAGTGAGACTCTTAACTATGACAGTGTCTTGTCTTTATTCAAAAATGTTTTCTGATGCACAAAACTAAGTACCTATATATAAAACATTTGCTGGATGTAGCACATATTAATAGTACTAGATACACAGTCACTTTTTCCTCACAATACTTATCTAGTGACATAATCCACAGATTTCTTATAAGTCTCTTCAAATATTTTGAGGAATTCAAATTCCATAAGAAGTTTTACTTGGTTTTACCTGAAGTGTGTTGGAAAGAAACTCACAAACACTAACCTATTTCATTTCTTTGACACTGCAATTTTTAAAGCAGTGAGTTGTAAAGTAGTAGTGAATTGTTTTGCAGATATCATCATCCCAAAATACAGCTTTAGGACATTCAGACAGAGTCACTAATCCAGAAAACATGCATCCTGCACTCTGAATGGACCTTAGCTCTTTTAGAATGAGTCATGTCACAATCTGTGTAAAAAGGCATTTGATCTTTGGTTCTTATATATTGTAATGCATTAATTGGGTTTATATTTGTCCCTGCCCAGCAGTGCACATCCCCCTCCCTCCTTCTGAACACTGATTGGGTGAGGCCTCTGGGGCCTCGCCCATGGGCCCCGCCCCCTGAGGGAAAAAGCGATGGCGGGGGAGGGGCTGGGGGCGCTCAGGACCAGCGAGCGATCGGGAGAGTTCAGTAAACAAAGCAGGACATGTGAATAAAGCTGTAAAATCCCAAAGGGGCCGGGAATAGACTCTCTTATTTTGCCATCAGCAGCCATCTGATCTCGTGGGGAAAGCTACAATAATATATACAACAGGATCATGGAGGAGGAGTGCATAAATTTCATGGATCACAGTAGGCTTTCTAAGTTAAAAGTAGTAACACATACAACTAATAAAAAAAAAATCTACCAATCAAAAAAAAAAAAAATCTCCTCTGAGAAAGCTGTATTATCTATGCTGATATTTGGAGATCTTTGAAAAAGTGAAAAAAACCTCAGAATTTCCTTGCTTTCTTAAAAAGATTAAATAAATTATGTAAGCAACTAAAACATAAACGTGTAAAATATTATAGTTCATCTGTTACTTGGAAATAATACAGTAAATTCAATATCATAAGTACACAGTAAATTGGAAGTCTGTGCTAAATGTACCTAAAAATCAAAAGCATGCTTGCTTTAAATTTCTAGTGTAAGAACAATTTAAATAGACAAATAGTATTTAAGCTCTTTAAATCAAACCTGAAATTTTTTACTACAATATAAAGAATAATGAAAATTAATAGATTAGATTTTAGGTGTTTTTGTTTTGCTTCGCTTTTTTCTTCATTTTGTTTATGATTAAAAAAAGATCAAAATTTAGTTAGAAATATTAATAGCAGCTAAATTTTGTGAAACACCTCTTTAGACATTCAACAAAGCTGGGGTAAAAAGACGGAAGATGAAGGATGATCAAGGTAATAACTGATACTAATTTTATTTAAAATGTTCTATTACCCTCTTTACTCAATCCCTATTGGATGATCCATGGAGCTTGACATCATAATTAGTCAACTGGAGATGCAACTGAAAATATTTATGATGAGCATGATGGTTTCACAAACAATGGCATTCCTGGAGCCTGGAGAGGGACAGTAGCAGTAGTGAAATACCTGGTCTGCTTTTCTCCTATCCACAAAAAAACTACATGCTTTTTTGAGTTTACGAGGCCACTACAAGCCCAGGAGAGTGACTGCCTACAATCCTAAGCACAAAGACAAACTAACAAAACCCCAAAATATGGCACAATATTAGAAAAAAGCTCAGAGTCCTAATATCTTGAAGACAGTAAAACAAACTCCTGCAGACTAAGCAATGAAGACTCTTATGAGTGGCGAATGATTCTGAGATATGGAGATCTCAGCAGAGGCAGGTGGAGAGGTTGGCAGATCCCCAAGAGATAGGGAAACCATCATACATAAAAGAAAATTGTGGTTCCTCCTGCAAAGAAGAGCTTTCGTTTTTGTCATTAATGGAGTAGAACTGTTCTTTATCAGGTTAAAAAAAAAAAGGATATGTAGGAAGTGAGGGGTCAGAATGTCTGTGGTACTTGTTTTGGCTGGCAGGAGCACCAAAAGCCTGCAGGGAAATACCTTGTGATGAAATATAATGAGCATCATCAGCACAACATCTGACAGATCTGCAGCAAAAAGAAAATTCCATGGATGTCAACAGGTCCACAGAACTCAATGTGTGGCCACACTTTTAAGGAAAACTGTCCATATGACAACATCTTGCTCATTTTTTGTATTCTTAGAGTATTAGGTGTATGTGCAACTTATTTTCTGTTGCTGAGACTTCTCTGTTCACACTGCTGAGACTCTTCTCTTCATATGCTGCTAGCTTTCAGAGACCCCAACAACACTCCAGCTGCTCTATAAACAGAAAGTCACTGCCTTAGGAGTACATGGTTTTATGACAAAAACAAATATACCTTTTTACTTCCAGCAGTATTACAGAACAATACCTGAGAGAAAATTGTATGAAATAGCATTGGGTTGGTGCAGCACTGGTGGAGTACACAATAAGAGGCTAGATGTGCTGCACGCATGCACAGTCCTGCTGATTTTCAGTAGGATAAATCTCCAAGAATAAATGTTCAGCAACACTGAGAAAGCACCCTAGTCATCTGTTTCAGTGAAGCTGTGATAGCATAAACTGGAGGAGATTGCCACATTCTAGTGAGATTGCAATTTGGACTGCTGAGCTTTCATTGCCAAAGGGGATGTTTGGGAAGCAATGAGCTTATCTTTACTTTTAAGTGTAAATTGACAGATAGAATAGAGAGTTCTCCCCTCTCTCAAACCAATTTGAGATCAAGATTCTAAAGTCATTCTACACAGAAGGACTGAATACTGACACACAGAACCTTTACTGGTGGGTGGTTTGTGAAAGGATTCTCGTCTGAATGAGGCTTCAAAAGCAATCAGATATTCCTTTTTCTGAAATAGCTCAAGAAAGTGAAGACTTTGCACAATAACCATCATCTCCTAAATTAATTTATAATTTATTAAACAAGCTGCTGAGTCTCATAAGTTATCAAATTCTACTATGGTTAGAGCACCCTTGAAGGTTTAAACTCAACCAAGCTGATTTGAGGGTGGTCTTTCAGAGTAAAAGGACAGTGAATTAGATAATATTTCTGTCATCAATAAGAAGTATATTAAAAAAAAGTCCAAATCCTCCTATGAAACTGTGACCATGTAAGAAGTGTTTTGCAGAAGTAGCATCCACTTATGTTGGGTTTTTTTCCTCCCAGCAAATGCAAAAACTCTTCATTGTGCACTCTGTATTGTGAATGTGAATGAAACATTAGAATTTCTATGACGACACCATGAAAAAAAATTATGGTCTTTTCTTAGAATAACATAAAGTGAGTTTTCAAACTGTGAAATATTTGTGTGTTATTTTTTGTCTGAATATTTTAAAAATTCTTAGTTTAGGCTAACAGTGTAATGTTGAGTTTTTAACTTTTGGAGGTTTCTTGATCTGTTTTTGGTGATTTTGTCTGTCAAATATGCAGAAGTTTAAAAATTAAAAGTTAACAAAATGTAAAATTTATTTTTGGCATTTAATAGGTATTTTATTATAATCCTAAAAATTTTATTAAAATAGAAAAAATAATTAGTTTTGCATCAGAATTCATAGTTCACAATTTCTTAAATTATTTGAGAAGAAAATATTCCTGCAGCATATGCATTTTTATATGTTTTTGTTCTGAACAATTGTTTTCTATGTAAATAATTGGTATTCCAATAATTTAAGATTTTTTTTAAAAGGCTGACATATTTCAATGACAGTATTAAAGCTAATATTAAATTTAATTAAGAAAAATATTTGGAAAAAATACAATCATATTATTTGTTTGGATTAAGAAATCATGTAGTATAAAGAAGATATTTTATTTTTCTTTCTAGTGAATAGTTAAATATGATTCTATTGGCCTGTTTGAATTTGTAATTCCTCTGGCTCATTGTGTATTTTATTATCAGAGTTAAATGAAAAAGTAAATGTGTTTCTGTTGTGGTTTAAGAATGGTTCTTCCTAATTAAGTGCTTCCACTGAGACTCTCCACACTGCCTGTCCCTGCAGTGGGGTGAAAAGCAGAACTGCAGATGCAGAAGATCATGGTCTGAGGTAAGAACAACCTAATGGAAACAATGAGATAAGAATATGAACATGAACCGTAACATAACAGCAACAAATACTAACAGAGTACAAGAAAAAAAATGCTACTTCTCACCACGGAAACTCCTGACAACAGAAAATTCCCAACCTTCTAGGAACCAGCATCGCCCAAGCTCTTCCTCCAGCTTGGAACTGGGGCCGCTCCATCACTCCCTTGGCCACACTTACTCAAGCATAAGGAACCCTTTCTCCCAAAAAGATTCTCCTTTTCCCCTGCCCCCAGAAATGATGTGAGATTGAATAGGATAACCTCCTGTGTCCTAGTCATGCCCATTCCTGGCTACTGCAAAAATTAACTCTGTTCTGAATGTCCAGTTTTTCCATTCCTGCTTTACTCTTTTTCTTCTATTTAACATAATTTTTTTTTTTTGGTTAAATTGAAGGATAATGTAGTCTGCTGGGGCCCTAGCAAGGCACCTACCCAGAGTAGGCTCAGCCATGGGGAAGAGTAGGATGTTCCAGGTTTTTCCCAGGCAGTTGCCCGTCACTTCCTGCAGGTCCCTGACAAAAAATTTTGTGCAATCTAGGTCCTGGAAATGCCCCCAAATCACTCACCTTGTTAGCAGTTTCCAGACTGGCCTATTACTCACTATTCTTTGAGCCAAATAAACTGAATCCATTAATTTTTCAGCGACCAAAGTCAGCTATTTCCTGAATTCTCTTTTTCTTCCCCCCCCCCCCCCACTGGAAGTCTGCCATGATTTTTGGTTAGTCTAATTCATCTCTTACTAAATCTACCTGTTATCTCAATAAGGATTATTCTATCATTAGAGCAGCCAGTTTTCCTGACCTCTTTTGCCCTCCCTGGTATGTCCTAAGTCACTTTCCTAATTAAGCTGAAATTTCCTCTAAAAGTAGATCTGATCCTAGAGCCCTTTTCCCTTGAACTGGAACTTGAATGCCACCACTACATCCAAGACAACTACTGATTGTTACACATTCAGCTGCTCTTCTGTATTAGTAAAGGTAACTGTGAGCAGATCCACCTTGTGCCACTGTTGGTTGTACTGTCTAGTACGTATATCACCCTCCAGAAACCTCCTTTCTTGCTTGTGCTTTTGCTCCCCTAATATATAAATTTACTGTCAGGTTAATGAGCACTCAAAAAAAAGGAGACACAGTCAAGCACTCATTCATTTTTCATAATTTGTGATTTGCATATATATTAAAAAACCCAAAACAAAACAACAACACCTTAGTATAGAAAAGACAGGGAGTTTAATCCAGCTTGTAAAGATCATTTAATGTATCTAAGCTTCAAGCAGCTAATTACGATGATTTAAAGACCAAATAGACTACTTTTAACCCTCCCCCCACCCCTCTTAAGATTTCTAAGGCTTAAATGATTCACAGAATCAAAGCTGCTTCTTCAGACTCAACTTTGAAATTAAGATCAGTGAACACTTCTTAGGGCTCCCATTTGTCATCCTTGTGTCTGGCCGCATGCTCTCCACTGTGAGAGGAGGGATCATGAAACTGAAACAAAAGCTGATGGCAAAGACATGTTCTTAATAAAGGTTAGGCAGTATTCAACGAGCAGTTTCAAGCATAAATAAGAGGTTTGAAGTTATATGCAATGGGATGTTGCAAACTGATTTGAGAGCCAAATATTTGGGAAATATATTATCAGCCCAGTATGCTATGGTTACTATATTAATATACAAAGCTAAATCATTTCAATGGCAAACAGAAAGATGAATATTAGTAATTGAATAAAGGTGCTGGCATTCAAGAAAGTCCAGAATACAATGATATCCAACTTCCTGAACTTATTAGAGAAACAACTCTTGGCAAATATTTTACCTTGGATGTTTCACACGCTACAGCAAGTAGCTGATTCACCTAACAACCTAAAGTTGAGAAGTCAATGTAAGAATATACACTTTCCCTCATTCTTTCCCTCTACAAGAATGCTGAGGTAAATTAACTAGCTTATCAAGAGCTGACAAATGTCAGTAAGTGAAGTATGGGACATCCTGAAAGAATAGAAGACATGAATCCCAAATACATTAACTCCGTTCCTGAATTAGGCTGGCTTACTTTTATAGAAATGAAAAAAATACCCAGATTTATGTGAGTTTGTGTTAACTACAAAGCAACTATCTGCAAGGCAAGGTAAATATTTTACTTCCCTTCATCATTATTTTGGAGGACTAAAAGTTTCTCTATGAACTGAAACTGAAAATTCAGCTTCTCTGAATGGTAAATTTACTATTTTCTGTATTCTGTTGTGAACTGCAAAGTACTTCTGTTTTGTAATGATCATAATTTCCTTACTTTGAGTTGCTGTAATAAATTATAATGTTTGCATACTCTAAACTGCATGCAGACAATATCAGAGGTTATATTTTTCTTTTCACTTTAGTTGAGCTGGAATGCACAGATGCCATGGGCCTATTTGTCCCAGTGCCAGTCTTAGAAGGGCAAAGAGCCTTGTCCTGGCCACACAGAAGGGGGATAACTTCTCTGGGTCTTTGCCAAGTTTCCTGATGCTTTACTGAGGCAATAAGAACAGCCAAAGCTGAAGTTTTTAATGGCAGTCTAAATAATGGATCGTAACCAAATAAGGCATTCATTATAACATAAGCTACCAAAATAAACAGATCCTTGGTCACTCCACCTTTAGTGCTATGTTAGGAGTATTTAAGACACAGCTTCCAGAACTCTACAACATTTTGGTTAACTGGAACTGGAAGGGTTTTATTGATTTTTTTTTAATTGAACAAGCTGGTAATTAAGCAGACTAGAGGTTCTGGTTTCTTTTATGCACTAATGTTACTGTACTTCAGTCTCATCATGCAGTTAAAAGAAAAAGTTTCTTCTGTTAGTACTAGGATCACTGAAAGTCAGAATATTATATCGGGGGACCTCATCTGGAAATACTCATGGGCCTGATTCTGAGTTTATAAAGCCATTGTGCATCTGGTCTAGCACTAAGGAAACTAGTTACACAAGGCCATATTTAGGGACTTAATAAACAAAAACAACTTTTGTCTTTATTATACATTAATGTTTAAGAGTTAAAAATAATGGCTTAAAATTTGGTAGTTTACTTGTAGTGTCCTTGTGTGAGTGAATTTTGTTATGGAGCCTATTATCCTCCTCTATCATGGGAGTATAGGAACATACACTGACTTGGTCATTTCTCAAGCAATATATTAAGGTATATTTAAGTGTTGTAATCTGTCAGAACATGGAAAGCATTGTATATCTCTGCAATTTATGGTTCTAATCAAATTTATGAAGTTAAGGGTTGTTTGTCTTTTTGTGCTTTCTCCTTACAGTTACTGTATTTGGCGTGGTACAAAGAGAGTACAAAGCTCAAGAGAGTGTACTGGGAAGAATTTTCTAGTGACAAATACAAGTAGAACTTTAGAGAAAGTGAGAGGAAAAATGCTTAAATTTCCCATGAAGCCCCTCATGTTCTTTTCAGTTTCACTTTGCTTTTTATACTCAGAATTTTTGTTGGAGAAAAATCAAATTATCTGTGACTTACTTGGAATCTGACAGAATACACTGAAATTTGTGGGTCATGCGCTGTGCTAAATACAATAGTGGAAAGATAATACCATAATACTATCTCTTGGTTTATCAAAATGACTTCAAATATTCAAGCAGTTATATAACACCAGTTTTATTTATTATGTTATGATATATTGGGCAGAAAATAGACTCTGATTTTGTATGGGTGATTTTGGCTGAAATGAAGAAGAATTAGTATGCTGTGTCAATAATATGTAAGAATGATAAAATATGTGAGACCCTGAGATGGTGTATGTACCAGTTCCTCATGGCGCACCCAGGGCTTCACATTGAAAACAGGAAGGGTTCCCTGTTTCCAGGACTTAAAATTCCAACTTTTTCTACCTTAGCAGTTAGCATGTATGAACCAATAGTTTCAGAAATATTTCACTCTAAGTAATCAAGAAAAAAAATTGCAATGGGTGGATGAGGTATTTCCTGATTGTGAATTTTACTTCTTGGAAGAGTTTCCTTGAGAATACGCTTACAGAGAGAATTGTTATTAGGAAATTTTAGTGTGGAACTTTGTCCAGAAATGTAGGTATTTTCATCTGCTGAAATGTTTAATGAACTTAAACTTTTAAAAAGTTTTAAAAATATTTTTTCTTTGGCACATCATTTTAGGTTTTTTTCTATAAAACTTTGAAGACACTCTGTTGAGTATGCAAAGTCTGGATCATATCTTAAAATATTGCTTTCTCTGGCAGTATTTTCCCAACAGCACTGACACTTCAGATTTAATTTTCTTCATCCATAGGCTTTAATATTGGTTCACCATCATTATGCTTGCCAGCACCAGTACTGGCACTATATAGCTGTGTGAAACTCTTATCACTTACCTAATGTCATAGAAAATTGCTGAAAATGCGATCATTCAGACCAGGCTGTACAATTTCTCTCATCTCTATCCTTTCTACAATAAAGTCTCACTTTAACCAAAATTTTCCGTCACTGCTGATAGATCTAGTATTGCAAATCATAGATTCTAGACTGCTGAATCATGAAAACAGGTTTGCAGAAAGGTGATTTCCATAAATAAAAAAGAGCTGTTAGATTAATCCGTGGGTACATCAATTATTTTTCCCTCCTCTTTTTCTTTCTTTTTTCTTTCTTCCTCTGATCTTTTCATGTCTTCTGCATCTCAAAGTTCTTGGTCCTGTTAAAAAATATGCATTATATATTTTTATATTTTTGCCAGTAATTTTATTGATTATCTATATTTAGAAGATATGTGAGATAATTCCTACTTGTAGTTACCTTCCTACAGATCTGTGCTGTAATATATAGAGGATTTCGTTCAGTTTTTATGCATGAGCTTATGGCAATGTCATTAAGTTTCTTTTGATATTTCAGTTATGTTAGGGAAGTAGAGGCATTGTTGCTGACCAAACCCTGCTTGGCACCTCAGTGCATTTACATCTCCACATCTGGAGGGGTAGCTCCAAGAACCCTGGAACTTTTGTATTATTTTTCTTATTACATTCTCTTTTCCATGAAGAGTTTATATTCCATAGAACTGAATGGAAAAGTTGCTAAAAATATTGTTTGTTTTAGTTATTGGGTTTCAGCGGAAAATTAGGACTCCTAATTACTATGTACAGTTACTACCTGATGTATGTTACAATTTAGGAATAGTGTCTGATCTGCAGATACACACCTACTTCTTCAATAAAAGCCAAAAAGATATAACAGAAACTAGAGCATAATAAACAGTCATGCCTCCAATTAAAGGTTCCAAAGGTAATAGAAAACAGCAGAGTGAGGCTAAACCTTAATTTTAATAGGTTATTGACACCTGATTGGACCTTGGGGGGGGGGGGGGGGGGGGGGGGGGGAAGAGAAGAAGGAAAAAACCCAACCAACCAACAACAACAACAACAACAAAGAGAGAGAATAAATTAATTATTTGCCAAAACCTGAATTATATAGAATAAGCATGCCTATTAATGAGACACTATGAAATGCTTTTGGCAAACAATACTTTGATTTTTTAATTTTTTTTTCCACTAAAGACATTATTCTTTAACTAATTTTTATTAATAAGAATTTTAAAAGCTGTATACAGAATTTTTTTAGTTGCATGGGTTTGGTCTATTGCTTCCAAGAACATATGACTTCTGTTTTTACATCATGGAGGTATTCTAGAAATACCCATCAATGTAAAGTAATCAGAAATATAATCCATGAAAGAGGAAGATATTTTTTAGTTCATGAAACAATGATTTGATGTACAATACATTAGCATGTATTACATAAGTCCACAAATTAAATATGACATGCTTACCTGATACACACTTCAGCATGGACATAAACAAATACCTTTCTTTCTTTAAACCATTAGTATAATAGAGATGGAGGTTATTATTATAACAGCATAAACAGAACTATGATTTTTTTTATATATAATGAGGTACATAATTACTTGCCTTAAGGAATTCTGCCATCAGTCATCTTTTTTACAAAAATGCATCTCCTTATTCTCTCATTATCATAATTTCTATTTTATTATTAACATTTCACTTCTTTTTAGTCAAGGACAGAAAACATATGCTCAAGACATATCTTGTAGGAATTAGTGAAGAAAAGAGGCTTCAAGGTGAGAACTACATTGGGGGTTTTTTCTTTCATTACAGAAATCTTAAGTTATCTTCAGTCTATATTCCAACACTATAAGAAACTCAACCAAAATATCAGGAGGTGGATTAATGAAACACTTGTCAAGCTCTTCCCAGGTTCTCTGCTTAAGAACAGAGATGAGGTTTCTCATTTGGAGACCAATCCTGTTCTCACTAAATTAAATGATAAAACCTTGCTTTATCTTCAGTACTGCAGATCAGAATTGAAACCCATAATAGACTAAAATCTGATTAAGCTTCAATGCATGTTTTAATGCAGGCTCAAATCCCTGGAATATTTTAAGGCTTACATAAGCATTGAGAGTGATATACTGCTCCAACCTATGGCCTGGACAGATGGGCTTTCAAATCAGCTGTTTTGAAAAGGAAAAATAATAACACAAACATATATTGATGTTGGATACACAATTCTTCCTGTTTATTTCTAGGTTGAACTCTAACATGTAAAGATCTACTTAGATGCAAAGACATTAAGCTGGTTTTCCCTTTTTTTGACTCCTTGGTTAAAATTAGGCAGGTGTCTAGGCAGAGGTAATCATGTTCCATTGAATTGCCCTGAAGTGTTGTTCTTATATGGATGAATGTCGCTCTACAGAAATATTAATGGACAGCAGTTCTATGAATTCAAACATAGGTGCCTAAATAGAGTTTTACACAGAGGGGGCACAATAGCTCTAGATTGCCAGATCCAAGTGCTCTGACCCAGGCTCTACAGTTTAAATGATCAAGGCTTCCATCTCATGTTATTAAAAATAGATGCATTTTATTTGTGCAGTGTGAAACTGTTAACACATAAAAGGTTAGAAATAATAAAGAAATAACACAGAACTCAGTAATACAGGACAGAATACTTTCTTCATAATGGGGAAACATAGACCCATTTACTTGCTTGATCAAAAGAAAAAAGACGTACCATATGACATTTTATGTTGAACATTTTAGTTTTCTTTTAAAACATTTTAATAAAAATACTATCAAATACAGGTACAATTACCAAATATTTTTAAAGTAAATATATTTGGAGTTATGGTGGTTCTTCTGTAAATGAACATAGTTAATATATAAATATTACTGTCCTGAAAGAAAATTTCATCTTTTCCTCATTAATATTTTCTGTCATGCTTCCTGAGCAACAGCAGTTCCTAGGAAAAGTTCCCAATTTCACCCATGGGGTGTTTAGCTCATGGGTGTGTAACTAGCCTTTTTAAGCAAAAATCTTCATTTCAGCAACCTGACAATGAAAGATTATATCAGCAACTACATTTTTAGGAACCTTGTGATCCAAAAGTAAGACTCACCTCCTTAAAGATAATTTTCTCTTACTTTGTAGGAAAGCTAATTCACATATATATATGAATGCAAATCTTTCCTAATTTCTCTCATCATATGCGCATTTGGAATATGCATAGCATACAGAGACTTTAAACAATTTTTGTGCACAGTGAGAAAAAAATACATATAATGTTTTTCAGTTGCCCTTAAAACACAGTTATTGTAGAAGTATATTAATGCTAACAATGTGTAACTTCTAAATTGAATGTTTTATTTGCTTCTTAGAATAAAGTATTTAGCTCTGACCAGTATGAGCAAGGAAAGGAGCTACGAAGAACTTGTATTGATGAACCTGTGTCACACAAATTAATCATGTGAGTATACCAGGTTTTCAGAGCTGCTTGTAGGCACCTGGTCTTTGCAGGAATGGTCCGTTTTGCCTTCCAGGTGGTTACAAATTGCTGAGTCATCTCCTCAGTTTCCTGCAGGAGAGGTTAGACCGTCCCAGAAAAAAATTATCAAGAGCAGTTTCACAAAGTGTTCCTTGCTATGTATTTTCCTGTGTATTTCCTGTTCCTCTATCATAAGTTTTATTTTGGGATGGGACAATTCAACCTATTTCTGTTCATTGGGCTAATAAAAATGCTACGTGTCATAATGTCTACTGCTTTTCTTTAAAGATGATAGTACATGAAAAGCAAAGGTCTGAGGATTGAAGCTGGTTGAAAAAAAGAAGCATGTGTGCCCACAGAGATCTAAAGGTGGAAGTAAAATATGATAGTATTTTGCATCCGTAAACTGTCAGCTTTGCATTTTCTTTGGCTCAAGCATCATTATCACTTTTCTTAAATGGCCAACTTCAGCCATGGTTTTCCTGCATGGCTTTCAAAAATGAAATAGATTATGCCCCAAAAGAAGTGCTGTTGATGCACACAAACAGAATATTTACTACTACAACTAAATTCTAAAAAAAAGAGGCAGATGTACAAACCACCTTTTCTACTGTATTTGTTGGGTTTAGTGAAGCACTGTCTCTGTTAAACATCAGTTATTTCAGATAACAGAAGTCATGAATTCTAGCAGACACTGCAGCTTGGAGATTTTCTCAATTCTGATACCCATTGACTTCTACATTAATATTTGGAACATTTTATTTTTATTTCTAATTTATTTCTATGTGATTTTGCCTTCCCTTTTGTTGTTGTTGTTGTTGTTTTGGTTTTGTGGGGTTTTTTTTATTATTTTTTTCCCCCGGTTGCGCTTGTGACCAACTATACACACTTTTTAATATTGAATGCTCAGGATATAGAACGGGTGGTTCGTTTGGGCTTCACTGTTAATTATCATGAAGCAACCTCTTTAAGATACAATACTGATTTGGTACTCATGAAATATAATGTATATCACTTTATTATTCCTGGGAGAAATTTTCAGTGAAATGCAGGAAAAAAATATAGTAAACCAGAAAAATATAAATAAATAATTAAATACATACAGAAATAAAGGCAAAGACTGAAGATGGAAAGGAACTTAAGAATGGAAGATGTGTAATTCCATATTGATATGGAGTATAAAGATTTTAGAATCCCTAATTTTCTACTGCAGTTAGCAGTTTTTAAATGTACAGATAAAATCAGTTTTAAAATAATTAGTGATGCCAAATTTAATTACAAATTAAAGTACTACTCACAAGTGATCTACCAAAGGGTAAAACAGCTCTGTGAGGAAGAACGTAGAGGGAAATATTTTTCTATTCTTCTTTTATTGTCCTGCCCACCCCTCCCCCCAAACTCTGAACCTTCCTGCTTCAAACTAGGTCAAATTGAGTTGAAGTGAAGCTTAAAGAAAAGCCAACCATAGTCAGTACCAGGTGCTCTTCGTCGCCTATACTCTTTTAAGGGTAGCTCTCTAGTTTGTGCAGGATGAACCTCGGAGATGAAATCTTATCCACGGACGGACGGCGCGCCCTCTGCCACCTCTAGGACGGGAGAAATTCCCCTCTGGCCCTTTTTCGGGTTGCGTGTGGACTGCTTCGTCTGACCTGCAGCCGTGCGGTGACCATGGGGCGAGTCCCGCCCGCCCCGGCCAGCCCCGCGCCCCGGCAGGGATGTTTCACCCCGCTCCCTTCCCCGGAGGCTGCGCTGAGATTTTGGAGAGGCTTAGGCCCGTGCGGTGCCGCTCCTTCGGCTTAACCTGGTGCCACAGCACGAGGAAGTGCTTACGGCTCAGCATCTGTGGAGTAGCGGAGGACCAGCAAGATAGAACTGCGCATCTAAGGGTTGGGAAACGCCTATCACAGAAAGAAATCACCTTGATTCGAAAAATCCCCGGAGGAGGCGGGGGGGGGAGGGAGGAGGGGGAAAGCGTTTCTCAAACCCCAGAAATCAATAGGAGGTAGCTGGCATACCGAACAAAGTTTAATGCGGATGAAGTGAAAATTAAAAAGCAACTAGCCAACAAAAAACAACCCAAACCGAAGAGCATTGAAATACCTTCTAATCAAACTCCACAGAACACAAAGATACCCCCAACAACAAAATCCTTTTTTTTTTTTTTTTTTTTTTTTTTTTTTTTTTTCCCCATAAAAGGTTTAAGATCCATGAAAAGCATTTGCACATTGTTGGCGGGGGGGGAGGCAAATGATTGAAAATATTCCTCTTGGAAGACAACGTTGACCAGAGTTAGAAATACCTTTGTAAATCAAATCTCGATGGAATCTATTTATGGAAAAATGTTAATTAAACATAGCGCAAACACAAAACTGTATCCTTAAGTAAAACGAAAATCCCCTCCCCCCACGGCGTCTGTTTTCAGACCGTGTAGTGTTATCAGTGGAACTGGAAACCTTGCAGCAATCACCCCAGCATTCTGCTGTAAAGAAGAGGGAACGTGGAGGGGGTGGGGGGGGTTAGAGGGGAAGGAGGGAGGGGAGGCGGCTCCAAGGGGTATCATTGCTGGGAGATACTTTGAGGGCAAAGTAAAAGTGCCCCCTCGGGAGCAGTGCTCCGCTTCTGTCGCCACCGCCGTCTCAGATGCTACAGTATCAGCCGGAGAAGAAAAGAAAGGAATTTTGAGTTGATGTACACGACGGAGCAGCAGTAAAAAGATATAAGATATCGACACGCTCAGCTGCATCTTGTTAAAAGCTTCCTGCGGGTTAGCAGAATGAAATCTTTATTTAAAATACACAAACTATCGTCAGGGGAGGTACGGAAGGGAAAACACTAAAAGGGCCAAACGCAGAGTTTAACCCACCGGTATAAGCAAGAGAAGAAGAGATGAGACTGGTTTGGGCCGAACGGAAGAGGGGGGAGGGTGCCCTCCTTTCAGCCCAGCCACAGAAGCCACCTGGGGACTCGGTGTCTCCACTCAGCTTTGGAGACTTTGATGGTGATAATGATAGTTTCTCTGGTACGAGAAAGCGACTTAGGAATACCAGAAGCAGAATGTGTGCTCACATTTGGGTGTGAATGATAGGAAAACGTGCCTCGCCACCACATCCACAGCTGAGCTCTTTTTAGTAGTGGTAACATTATTTTATTATCTCCAGCCGGTGGCTTTAAACGTGCATTACTTTAATGCATTATTAATTGTTTTCTAAGGGCGAGAAGAAGGTGGAGATTTGGCTTATTATTATTAATAGCGAGGAGCTTGCTCCTGTCGCACACGCCGGGGAGCGCTGCGGGAGGAGGCAGCACCGGGGGAGGCGGGTGGCGGAGCGCGGCCCGGCACCGGGTTCCCTGCGCGGCTGCGGCGCAAACGCGCGGGGCTCGGCGCAGCCCCCGCCGCGCCCTCACAGTCCCCCAGCCCGGCCCCGCACCCTCCGCCGGGCGGAAAGTTCCGCGGGCAGCCACCGGCGCGGCACCTCGCGGGTGGCGCCTCCCATCCCCGGTTCCGCGGGGGCGGTGTGGCTCCGCGGTCGCCAAAGTTGCGGCGGGGCCGGGGGGCTGCCGCCGCTGCCGGCCATCAAGTGGCTCGTTAAGGAAATGCAGGTGAGCGGGCTGAGCGGCGGCGGAGGCTGCGCCCCCCGCACCGGCCCCCGCAGCCCCTTCGGGCCGCTCGCCGCCCGCCTGTAGACGGCAGTGCTTGCACCGTGAGCTGGCGGCCGCCGCACCCGCGGCGAGAGCCGCTCCAGCGTCCCCCGCCCCGCACACAGACAGACACACACGCACACCCCCCACCCCTCCTCCCCACCCCTCGCTCGCTCCCTCTCTCCTCCCTCTCGTCGCTCTCTTCCTCCCTCCCTCCCTCTCTCTCTGCTGGCTTCATCGGAGAGAGTTGCAGGTACCTTACCTCTCACTTCCCCGCCACCCCCCCACAGCCCCCCCCCCCCCCCCCCCGCCCCTAAATTTTAAGGCACAGGAGCCCCGAGGAGCCTTTTTGTTTGTTTGTTTATTTATTTATTTTAAATCACTGTTTAATATATATATATATCTTTGGAATAATGACTCTTGTCGGAGTCAGCTCTGAAAACAGGGTTGCCCCCCAGGAGCGAGCGGCAGCGGCGCTGGATCCCATCAAAACAGAATTGCCTTATCTGGCATGTGCTTCTCTCTCTTTGCAGTTCCTTCTGGGCCTGTGTGGACTAGGGGCACAACGCGGCGCCTGACTGGCAGGAAGGGAAAGCGGAGACTCCTTCAGGTTTCCAAAGAGGTCCTAGTGGACAGCATTAGTAAGTAAATTCTCTGTGCTTGCTTACTGTCCTTGTGTTCTCGGGCTTGTCCAGACCTTTTCTTAGCATTCACACACATACATATGCACACACACACATATCTTTTTATATGCATATATACATGTGTGTATATATATATATGTACGTGCATTTTTGTTTTCAGGTTGCTCTTCTGGTCAGAGAGAAACTTGGCTGTGGTAACTTGGAGCTGTTTTAGTGGGAAGGCACATTAAGTAGTTTGCTGTTTAAAGAAACTGAGAGTGCCAAGTATTGTACAATGCCATATTTCAGTGCAGGTGTAGGTATGTGGTGGAATACAGACAAAATCTAAACAAAGAGATGCTCCCTCAGGAGGGGTCTGCAGAATGGTCTGACCTGCAAAGCAATGCCAGGTGACAGGACATTCAGTTTAACATAAAATGTGCCTGAGTTATAGATACTAAGAGTATTTTTGTCCCCATTCAGTTGTAAGTATTTTTAGTCCATATCTCTGAAGTTCTTAAATTTTTCATCAAGTTTTATATGTATAAAATGTATGTATGTTTTTTCTTCTAATGAGGATGACAGTTCCAGACAAGAGCTTTGCTTTCCAAGGGGTTTTATGGTGCATATTCAAAAGTACTGATGGCACTGTTCTTGATAGGTGAGAAAGACCTAGGGGAAACACAAAGATAAACTCATTTAAAAGGGTATCATGAGCAGTGGAACTGAGGTTTACTGGCTGAGCTGTAGAGTTAACAGAAGGTACGAAGATCATATAAATGTATGTCATGAAGTGTCTGTTGTTAGGTGTTGTTCAGCGCTAAATATATCTGCATCTGGGAAGGAGAACTTTTGCAGGCATTATTTCTCTTGGGACAGTGGACCCATTATCGACATTTGCTGGATTTGTGCTAGAGGAAACAGCTAGTATTAATAGTTGAGGGTTAACTCTTTCCTACGTAGAGAGAAGAAATTACAGTGACAGGTATGTCAATGAGAATGTTTGTTCATATTTGCTAATATCTAAATAAAACCTCTGTTATGTCAGTAGAAATACAGTTGAGTCAGGTGTTTTGAATGTACTGGAAGGAATCAATAGCATTTCAGCATTTTTTTTCTCTATTTAAGTCCAAATGGACTTGGATTTAAATTCTTCATGTGTTGCATCTATTGTAGGGACAATGTAGATTTAAAATAGAATAAACTAAAATTATGTCTTTATAAATCCTTGGCAAAATTGAGTTGTATTTTACAGTACAAATTCAGAATAATAAGTGGCTACTGTAAATAAACAATACAACTCAAATATCTTATATATTATGTCTTTACTGTTCACCTAATCAAAATAAACTTGTGCTGTTAGAAACCATTAAATGTGAACTTACAACTGTATTTTATTAAACTTCCAAATGTGAAATTCATGTTGCACTTTCAAGTGTAATTTAAAATCAGTCACAACTAATAAATGTCACTGGGAGTGAAAGTTTATCAGGGTCAAATCAAATGTGTTTCTTCATGAAGTAAAGAAATTAATTTAAGTCACAACAGTAAAGATACTTAGACAAAATTTATTTAGGAAATTAATGTGACACAAGCAGGAAAGACTAAATCTGCAGTAGCAGATGGATGACATTCACAGTTGCTTTCAGGTATTCATAATCTTAGAGCTAGGAAGCAATTACAAAGCACAGGTACAAGTTCTGAGACAGTGAATCAGGTTGACTTTCATATTGCATTACAGTAGTCTTTTGGTAATTGACATTTATGACAGAAAAAAATAATTCACGAACTTGTGAACTTTTAATTAAAGGACAACACATTTTCTGACTTAGTAAGGTATCCTACTGTTAGTATTTTAGTACTATGAATTTACCTTTCACTTAAAAACGAAATGCTTTTTTCCCACCTTTTTTTTAATGAGTTAGTAACAGTTGACATGGCTCATTGCTGTATTGTACTCCCTGTGGACAGCACATTAAAATAATATATTCAGCTAATTTGCATGAACTGTTTTGAGACTGCATGCAGTGAAGTTTATTAGGGTAAGCTTTCCGTTCTGTTAGGCGGCCTAAACATGCGGCAATGTTGAATGTCTAACAATGTTTCTATTTGGGGAAAAAAAAAAAAAAAAAAAAAAAAAAAAAAAAAAAAAAAAAACCCAACAAACAAAAAACCAAACAGGAACTATGTTGTCTAGTTTAGCTTGAATTTCTACATACTCAATGGCTTTATTAGTTTGGAGCACAAACTTCATAATTTGTCTTTAGGATTTTGTTTAATCTAGGCTATGTCATGGCAACACTTTAGAATCTATATGAAAAATTACTCAAAACATACTCCACCTTTGCTGTAATTACTACTGTGGGAAATGATCTGAGTTAAATCATGGCAATTAAGTGTGATACATATTGTATTAGATTATATATTCATATACAATCTTGAATTGTTGGCATAGACAAATGTAAAATCAGGTCACTCTGATTCAGAAGAAACCAAAGAGGACTTTAAAAACACCTATTACTGTGAAAATATATAACTGATATAACAAAGTTGCGTGTGTCAGCAGTAATGTGGTTTATTATGCAATTGTTCTTGTTATTCATATTAGATAATGGTCTGAGGAAATATATAAGCAGTCTGTAGGGAATCAATGATTAATTCCTCTGACATGTGCATATTTAAGATTTCTTACTAATAAAATCCTAGATAACTGCATTAGTTTTCAGTTTTCAGTAGACAAAGTCAACTAACATTGTCAATATTAATCACTTAATATACTGAGCTCTCACCAAACTTTGTGGTGATAAAGAGTGATGAAAAAATAATGACAGTGTTTCCTTCTTTGTTCTTTGCTAAATGTGGCTTTGCTGAAAACCTGACAGTACACAAACAAACATGCTGCTTGATAGCACAAACTATTTTGAAATGGGGAATGTGATTAATATCAAACAATACACTGAAGCTATAATCATCTTGGTTTATCTGTGCTCTTCTAGGAACTTACATAGCATTTATAACTTTTGTGTATATATGGGTGATAATTCTACATATTAAAAGTACTATGACTAGTTGGATAAACAAAGATATCATTATTGGCTTAACTGGAAAACAGGTGAGTTCGGCATCTAGAAAAAGTCACTGATACTTTACATCTGTCCAGAGCTGTGTCGTATAAAAACAGTTTTCTACCTGAATCTCACATAATTAGGGTAAGCCGTATTGCTTAACCATCACTTTAAAGACCTTGTAACCAGCAAATATAAATTTAATGGTGACATTTTTGTGGATGTCCTATAGTTTAGGGTTTTGGATTTTGATATCGGCACTCAAGCAAAGTATTTTTTTTTTCCTTCATTGGTAGCCATATGGATTTTGTAGAAACGGGCTCAGGAGAAGGAGACATTCAGGGTGATCTTTAAAACAGGAAAAAAAAAAACCAAACAAAAACAAACAAAAAAAAAAAAAAAAAAAAAAAAAAAAACCACAAAAAAAAACCCCAAAAAAAAAAAAAAAAAAAAAAAAAACAACAAAAAACCGCCAAAGTGAAAAGGCCATAGAAAGATCTCAGATTCAAAAGTGCTTGGGCTGGAGAATGCTTGTATATGTGGCATTTTATTTTGTTTTGTTTTACACATACATTATGAAGTCATTAGTACTAGAAGTTTCTTAAAGAGCTTCTATGTTACCCCTTTTTTTTGTAGACTTTCCACCTTCCAGTTTTGCAGCTATAATCCTAGCAAACTCTGACAAGGTTAGTGAGGGACCTTATGTCACAGTGATAGCATAATAGAAATGGGGTCACAAAGTATTGACAAGAAGTGTAGTTGGGCTATAAATTTTTGTACATATTTGATTGTGATAAAAAATATTTAGTAGCAAACACGGTTTTAAATAGGAAATAGGCAGTAAGCATGAATTAATTTTCAAATGAGAAGTAAATAAATTTGATAATAAAGACTAAGAGAAGGAAACAGGCACACAGGCAAAAGGAATGCATATTGGGAGAATTTCTAACAATTTTTAATGCTTTTAGATGCTGTTTGATTTTCAGTTTATCCTTTCTAGTAGTTTCTTTGGTAAGATCCAGTATGAAACAATAGCAGAAAAGCTAGCAATAAAGAGAAAGTTACAGCAAATTTACTACTTTTATGGTCAATACAACAGCTGAATTTCTCATCTATTTTCATTCGTTGTCAATAGTTGCAGAAATTATCCTATTTATCTTGCATTTCTCTTCTGTTAAATATGCTTTATTAAGTAAAGACTGTTGTGCAAGAAATGGTATTCTTTATTCTATATTTCTGTATTGGTAAATTTGTAACCACTACCAAAAAATGGGGGTGGGGGGGGTGGTTGGTGAGGGAGGTGTGCAGTCTGTCAATACATAAGCTGAAGACATAGATAGTTGAATAAAATTTTAACTGATTGGATACTGGAGAATCTGATTTATAAAATCAATTTTATAAAATTTCTGCCAGCAACACTGTGAAATTGATCAAAATACTAGTAGGTTTTAAAGTTATGCTGAATAAAGTTATGCTTTAAATGTCTTTAAACTTCTTTGAAATACTATTCCACTTTCCAGATTATGTACTAGGACCGAGTTAAAAAGTAAAATTAAGATTTTGGAGATGTGTTTGATTATAGAGAATTCTAGATGTGTATGTTTTTAATATGAAGAAGGCAATGGATAGTCTGATGATTTTCCTGAGAATGCTGTGGGGGATTTGTTCCAGCTGTAAGCAGCATGAGCTCATATGCTTGCTAATTAACAGATAGACAGATAGATACATTTTAGAGGCCCAGTACTCTGCTTTGTATAAATATTTGGTTTAGAAAAATGTTTTTCTACATCAGGCACTCCCATGTTAAACTTTCTCTTTGTGAAAAGCTACTTAAACTGAATTCTTCATGTGTTTCAAGTTGGCTTCTCAAAAGGTAAGGTGATGTTTTGATGGATGTGGCGCATTCTGCTTTTCTTTTGAATTTTAAAAATAAGATCTATACACAATGGCATTCAGGAAATCACTCTTTCTCCAGGATCCTGCTTTTTATTTGGTTTTAGATTACCTAGATCATTTGCAAAGCATGTGTAACACTGCCTAGCAGTGAAATGTTAAATGCATATGCTTTTTGTTTGCAGTGCAAAGGTGGGTTGAGAGGAAACTGCTTTAGCTGGGGTGACTTGTCTGTAAACATAAAGGAGGACTCATGGGCTTAATGGAAGTGGAATTATTTATCTCTTCTAGTTATTACAGAAACCGTGTGGGTAAAGTGAACTCATGTTTCCAGCGTGGTCCTCCTAGCTGGTTAGCTTCTCATAGATGACAGCTCAATTGCTTGATGATGATGATTGATTTAAGGCGACTGACCTGAATAAAGGTCCTCTGGTGGCAGCAGGTAGGAAGTGTACACCAGTCAGTCTTCTGGGAACAGTAATTCTTTAGTGTACTGCAGCAGAAGTAACTGCCTAAGAACAATTGCATCTGCTTTACTCTGAAAGTGATTTTTAGACTCTCATGCAGCAGTTTAACAGTCAATGTGGGAGTATGTCAGGCAAAGTAAGTTTGCTCTAGCTTTGACGCATTCTTTCTTTGTCTCACCCCTACATGCTTAAAATGTAGCCTTCATCATGGTGCAAGGCATAAAGTCTCACCAGAACCTGTACTACATAAACCAGCATTTAAAGTAGTTTGATGTTCTTCTCACTCTGCTCATTCTTTTAGTCAAACATGTTTTCTTTCAGTCTTTTTTTTTTTTTTTTAATAAAGTTCTTCATACTGCAACTAGATCTAGTATAGAATATTAATTTTTAGTATATTTTTTCTTTTCTAAGTAGGAGTTAAATAAGAACAATTATTGTACCAATTTTTAATCTATGTTGAAGGACTTCATTTTAACCTTAAAGGCTAGTTCTGTATTAAGCTTCTGATTGAATTCCTGCACTTAAGTATAAGAGAGAGCAATGATGTAGCTCTTACTTAGATAGTTACAGAATTACTGGCAACAGCAAAAATATGAACCAAATCTATGTGCAAATTGTCCTTCATTTGGGTAAAATGACATAAGGATATCCATCCCATCAATTTAACACTCAGAAAAAAATCTTACAAGGTGGTGTATTTTCTCAGTTTTGAATGATTTTCTTTTACTTTAAAAGGAATGTGCTGTGGTGTTTTGAGGCAAAACTCAAAGCACCAGCAGTTTTCAATGGAAAGGGTTCAAAGAGAATTAATATGCACTGTCTATATCTTAGCATGGGTTGCCTTCCCTTTTTTATTACAACCAAGATTTGCCAGATGGCATTCTCAGGCTTCTTTGGAGATACAGAAAACCATAAATAGTTTTGTCTTTTTCAGAAAACATAATAGTGTAAAATTAGTTCATACTATTCTCCACCTAGGTTTTCCTGAAGGAAGTGTGTGGTTTTTTGACTGTTATTATTGTGTATTTTGACCATGATATAAAAATGTTATCATACTTGCACATTAGTAGTACAAACCAACTCCCAAACTGCCATATATCTAGGATATTAAAGTTCATAACAAAAGAAGTCAGACTTGAAACTTATTCTGATGAAACCTTGAAACCTGAAAATTTGTGTGATGGGAAGAATGTGCTGAGAGAGGCTTGATGAACACTATATCATTATTACTGAAATATCCTACATTAAGATAGAATTAGGTAAAGTATTTAAGAATATACCAAGAATTTCTCCTTTAGAGAGAATTTAGGTAACTTTTTAATGTGTTAATTTCTGTAAACTGTAGGTATGGATAAATCATAAAAGTGAGTTTCAAATCATTCATTGCCTATAACCTTTAATATAACTCATGTGCTTACCATTCATAGAAATATTCCTAATGAAAAGTTTTATTAATCATTGCTATTCCTTCACAAACAGAAATCTGCCCAGCAAAGCTAATTAATTTAAGATTTGACATCAGTAATTTTGGACGGCATCATTAGCATACCAAGTGGAGTACTTAACAAAAAAAAGAAAAAAAATAGAACTGTTGCATTAATATAGTGATAACCTGTGTTCCCCTTTGAATAATTTAGCCATTTCTTCATTTTTATGCACAAATATTCTGTGAAATTTTCCTTCTCCCTATGGATAAAAGACATACTAATGACATTTTTACACAATTTTTTTTTTCCTAATCGTTCTCTTTTATTATTTTTGTTTTTCTTCTTCTTCTTTCAGCTAAGAGTGCTAAGCAGCTAGACTTGAAAAACTGCAAAAATTAATTTGCCTGGTTTTAGAGTGGGTTGATTTGATTTCTGTCCTCCTATGTACACCCAGTGTCCTCTGACAATTCATTGAGGCAACAACCAGTAATGAGGTTTGAAATTCTTTTGTCAGCTGCATCAGCTAGAAAATGTACAATGGACGCAGCAAAGCTTCGAGAGCAGCCGAAAGGTACAAAGCTCATCATATATGGGTAACCAAATATTCTTAACCATGCTATCTATATCTGTGAGTCTTCTGCAAAATTAAGTTTCTCAGTGATAATTGGATCAGCAGCACACAATAACTGCTACTTGGAGAAAAAGGGAAATAATTCAAATTAATATGTTATGCATTTGTAGAAAAAAGTGCAATGAGCTTCCTGTGCAGTGTGTTTTCAATTTTTCATTCTAATGGAGAAAAGAGGCAAAGTAGTAAAAAAATAATGTTAGCTGCTGGAGGCCATTTGATGTAATAAAGTAGTCAGGAATTTTTTTTTTTCCAATTGTTATTATTTTGTTGTGTTGTTATTCTTTTTCTGTGCAATCTGTATTAATAAAAAATATAGAATTAAAAAATTTTGTGAACAGTTTTCATACAGGTTGTAGTGCTCTCTGGACCTAAACAAAATGCGTGATTTGTCCTATTTTAAAATCGCTTTCATTTGAAAACCACCTATAAGTTTTTGTTTGCTTTTTTCTTTTCTATTTTAGGATTATTAGAGAAAAATTATCTTTGTATTTGGCATAACAGTAATAATTGTGTTGCAGCATCTGTTTTTCATCATAAACTTTAGGTTTCAACAGGTTTTTATAGGTGTAGAAATGCAGTTCTTGGATATTCTCATTGTCATATTCTATGTGAAATCATAAATTGAAAAGTATCCAAATGTATTTGTGCTTGGAATCATCTTTTTTCTTCTCAATGTGGAGGCCAGCCTTTTCCACTCTTTCCCGTCTTCCCATTTTTTCTACCCTTCCTTTGCAGAAGGCTGTAACACAGGTAGTGTGTCTAATTAATCTTTAAATCTGCTCATAATTTTGATTTCTGCTTTCCCTCATTGATCCTAAGCATAGTGGCCCTTCTGAGGTAAGAATTTGTTTTTAAGGGTGATGTACTCAACCTACTTATTTTGTATTTTCTAGAACTGATAAAAATGGGAAAGAGAGCACTCTAGCTTATGTAAATATTAGATGTTTCCTAATGTAGGTGAAGAGATAAAGAAGTCACTGATAGAGTTCTGCTACAGAATCAATAAATTGGACATTTATGAATTTTGGGATGAGTTTAAGTGTGTTAGTATCTTTGAGTAACACTGAGGTGCAGTTATAAGATTGCGTCTCTTTTTCCCCCTCCACTGCTCTGACAGGTCTTGGTTGGCTTGAGAACAGAATGGGGAAGGAGAAGGAGTAGAAAGCTCATGAATATTCGTGTTCTGTTAATTTTATCAATCGTCAATGCTGAACAAGTTAAAGAAAGCATGAATTGTGACATTTCTTCAACCAAGCATTTCTTGTTTACTTAAATTAGGCTATGTTAAAAAAAAAAAAAAAAAAGGCAATTTTGGTTTCATTATATATTAAAAAAAAAAAAAAGGCATTGTTAGAAAATGCATGATGAGGAAGGAAAGGAAGTGAGGGTAGAAAATAGGTAACAGGAATGGAAGAAATCCTCAACAATAGTCATGTCAGTCAGGTCTCTGGTGCAGTGTCGAGTCAGATGACACTGTCTTTGACCACAGGATTTGAGTTCTAGTTGCCTAACCATAGGCTTATGCTTTTTAGATGCCCTAAGGTAGTTACCCAGGGCTAGACTATTGTTCTCTTATACCAAATGCAGCCAGTCCCATACAGGTATTTCAGAAACAAAGAACATATACAATTGCATGTTCATTTGCATTCAGGATTATGAATTGTGCACGTCTATATTCTGTTTTGTCTAGAACTTTGCCTTTCCTCCTTGCCTTTCCCAAAGGCAAGGATTTTTTCATGTAATGCTAATTATATCTGATGCTAACAGAGCTCCCTTAATCAACACTTGTGCTTAGCTATCAGCATAATTAGATTAATTATATTTTGGAGACATCCTAGAAATCCTATCATGCGTGTATGTGCGTGTTGAAAGTGACATCCTTGTCTTCATATTCGGAAACAAGTTATATGTTGGCTTTCATTTGCTTGTTTTGTTATAATTTTTACCCTTTTTGTCAATGATACACAAATCGATGGAGTCCAAAATCTTGTGCTGCTAATTATAATCCATCCACAGAATCAACTTACATGCTTTTCTGCTCTGACACTGCTGGTGCCTCTGAGACTAATGTGATGAACTGTGTAATGTCACACTTCCTTTTTTTTATTTGCTGCTTTGGTAGGTGACCTTTCCTGATTTTGGAGAGAAAGATGGACCTAGGGATCAGGGTAATATAATTATGCTGAGGTGAGGTGTATTTTCTGTTTTTGTATTATTGACATTTTGACTATTATGCAACCAGTAAAGATTACTGGCAATAATATTTTCTTTCGAGGTCAGGTTTATTGATTTTGGAGTAGAAGCAGAGTGGAGAGGACAAATCTTACAGTGATAATACTATTTGTATCAAACTTTTGACAGCATTTGGTTTGGATAGAAAGTTTGGGATACATGAATCTGCATTTACTGAGGTCACTTGGATATTATGCTCATTAAACGATTGTTGAAAAGAAATTTAGGTGTCCATCTTGATAAGGAGTATTGTGACTAGCATGCCTGAGAGATGACTCTTACAGATGGAGACCTCCACTGATCAAGGCTTTATAAAGGCAATAGTATAGATCTTGTTTGTGAGCCAGAAACACTGTCCATGATCAATAGATGAAGTCATTTTCAGAAATTTTCCTTATAATCACAAAAAACAGAGAAGCTGAAAAAAGGATCCAAGAAAAACTTTGTATTATTTAATGAATATATATATATATATGTATACCTCATCCATGCAGTGTAGGTATCCAGTTTATGCAAGCCATTACGTCTATCTATGGTGTTTCCCTGGCTGGTTGCACTTCAATAACTTGCGGAAACAGAAATAAAATATGCCAGTCTGAGATTTTCAAGACTTAACCCCACTCTATGTTTCCAAAAGTATTACAGTATATTTTGTTGTCATTTATGCCTGAATCGAATAAAAGTTGCAAGTCACATATAACTTGAGGGATAATGGGGAAGATGAATAATAATTATGTTTAAAAAAATCATGGTTATACCTTATGGTTTACAGGAAGACCACATTGTAAATATAAGAGGAAGGAGATTTTATTTTCTTGCTCAGTTCTCAAGGATAAAACATAGAAACAGAGTAACCAATATAATCCTTTCTTTTTGTTTGCTTTGCTATTAAACTCTGTTTAGCAGTGTTAGGAAGGAACTAAGATGTTACTTGTAAAACATATTCATGTGTGATACCTAAGAAGAAAAAGGTGACATACAAGCATAATTTGATTTTTATCCAGTATAGCCCTGTAGGAATAATAACTTGTAAAATCTGAAAACAAGGTGTATAAAAATTTATATAGGTGTCTATTCCTTTTTGCAGGGGAAAAAGTCCAAAACTAAACCCACAAAACCCAAGTGGGACAGACATATTTAGGCACTATTGGAACAATAGCTGACATTTTAGTTGGATTATATTACCCTGCACATCTCTCTATATCCTGACAGCTCTTTACTTGCCCATAGAACTACTGTATATTTCAAGCTGTATATAAGAGAGGAGTTGTAGAGAGTACCAGATAGAGCAGTTTTATGAAGCAAAGATAACCAGTCAAGAAAAGTGTGGCACTGCTAGACTTATACTGCTTCTAACAAGAATTAATTTGCGCCTTCCATCAAGAAAGGTCTCTCAAGGAAGGCAGCAGACAGGAATCTGGAGGAATGGCTACAATTTCTTTCCTTCCTCCTAGGACCAGGAATTAAGTCCTTGTCTCATCTCTTTTCAAAATAGTTCCAGGAGGCCTTTTTTAGTCATTGTTTATAAAAATACAAATTAATAAGGTTGGTATACCCATGTAGCCACAGGCAAGTCTTATCCCCAAAACTGGAATAAAAAAGGAAATTTTTGTGATGCACACTGTGTGTAAGTTTGTGGTGAAACAGAATTTCCTCAAAATAGCAAATTGAAATGTTAATTCAACTTTAGAATAAATCTCAAAAAAATGAGATATAATTGTATGTGCTACTTATTTTCACAATGGTATTTGAAAGCAAACATCTGTAGAGTGTTAGAACTAGTGAAAATACAAAGGAAATATCCATTATTCTAGTGATGCTTATTTCAAAATGCAACTGTTTAAGCAATTCCAGTAAGTTGATAATTTATTATTTTAAGTACAGATTTATTTTCTTTTTTTTTGTATATTTTCATGGTGATAAGCAGACTTGGGTTTTTTGTTTGTTTGTTTTTGTTTGGAGAAGGCTATGACATGATTTTTAAATATGCTTCTGAGGAAAGACTGACATATACTATGCTCCTCTTTCTCCCATCACTGTGAAATCATTGGAAATATTTCAAAAAGTGGAGGTTAAAGTATGTGTGCACTAGAAATGCACAGATCATTATTAAATATAGCAGCATGTTACATAAGTCAAATAGTTGCAGTGGAAGCACAGATGATATATAAAATCAGAAGATTCAGCAGTACTCAGATCGGAAGGTACAGTTACATGCAAATATGAATCTTACAGAGTAATGGCCTCCATGCTAATCAGAGGACAGCTGAGCCCAGCTGGAATTGTTAATAAAGCAGGAGTACCTTAACATGTGCTTCTTTTTTGCAAGTTCATCACCAGCTAGAAAATGTAAGTAGTCAGTCAAAGTTGACACAATTTGGGTGAGTGGTTTCCTGCTCTTCACAGGAGTATATGGTTTATTTGTTGTCAAATTTGTAAACAGAAAGCAGAATCTACCAGCTACTGAAGAAATAGCCATTCAAAACATTTTTAAAATGAAATTAGTCATTTTTTGTCCATCTTGAAGATAACAGTATGATTGTAGTTATATTGTAAATAGCAAATTATTTTGTTTTCTGGCAGCATCTCAGGTTCCTCCAAACTCTTTTGCTTGGCTTGCTAACATAGACTTAGTTATTTGGCTACATGTCTCGAGGAGTGAGACCTTTTTGTTATTTGGTAAGTTAAGCAAAATTTTACTGTACATAGTTGTTCTTAGAGAAACTTACAATACTACATGGAGTTCCATGTTTATCTGAAATACCATGGGACAGACAGTATCTTTTAGATACATTTAGAATCTTTAGGCTAGAGATGACCTGACATCACGAAGTCCAAACATCAGCCTAGTATCACCACCATGTACAACATTAAGCCATGTCCTCAAGTGCCATGGGGTTTTTTGAACACTTCCAGGGATGATGATTCCACCTCTGGATATACTGTCCCACCTGCTTAATTTTGGGCCACAGAAAGAGCGTAACCTTAATTACTAAAATCACTACCAGAAATCTCTTAACAATGTTTAAATAGGATAACAGTTGTTTCTAATAAATTTAATTGCAGTGATAAGTAGCTGACTTAACAATGGTCTCTCTCTTACTTGAAGAAAAAAGTTTTGGGTTTTTTTGTTTTTTTGTTTTTTTTTTCTGGTAGCTTGATAGGTGGGAATAGGTAATTTTTTAAAATTCTAGGTCTACGTCATAAAACACACTGGCTGCTTGTCGAATATAGAGACTATAAAATCAGCATGATCTAAGGAGCCCTTGGGCTTTGTACTCAGCGGAAATGAGGAGCAAGCTCCAGGTCCTGCCAATGAAAAACCTTCAGTGATTCTGCATTATAATTAGATTCTTGGAAGTGTGCTGGAATGATGATTAGGGAGAGTGAGAAATAACACTTCTTTTTTTTTTTTTTTTTTTTTTTCCCCTCTGTTAAAGCAGATCAGGTGTTGTTTAATGCCTCTTACCTAAGTGGAAATATTATTCTTTGTTTATAAGTGATTTCTTGTTACATAATCATAAACCAGTGTCATTGGAGAGCAATTCAGTTGGTTTTCAATTCAGTTTAAGATGCTGATTCTTATTTTATGCTGCTAGCCATTCCCATGGCACATCAAATCATATTGTAAACACAATGGAAGTGAGGCCAAATATGCTACAAACATGTCACTTTTATATTAGGACTCCTAAAAGAAGGTTTTCTGGGTTTGTGTCCTGAATTGTCACCATGAAACCTACAAATTATTTGACACCTTGCTTCCAAATTGATTCCAGGGCAAAAATTGCTTAAAAGAAAAAGTCTTTACTTACCTTTTTCTGAATAAATGGATGATTACCTTCCTTTTTGTTGCTGTTTTGCTCCATTATCTTTTCTTTTTACTTGCATAGGTGTTGCCTATTTTTTACTTGTGCTGTTAAGTTGCTTTGTTTAGAGAAAGTAGTTTATTGAACTTTAAAAATCACTCAGCTATTAGAAGTACTGAAGGCTTATGAATAATTTGTAGTTAGTAGTTACCTTGGCCTGTAATTTGGGAACCCAGATTCAATTAATTTATATACAGGAATTCTTATGTTAATTAAAACTTCAGTTTAACAGAAGGTCCTATGCTGTTTTTCAAAGGTCACTTTTAACAAAAATATATGAAAGAACTGGAAAGCATGGAAAACATGATTAAAATTGATTTCTTTCCTCTTGAGGTTGACATATGGTTTGAATTATAAATTATGAAAACTAGTATTATTTAAGTAATTTAGCCAAGCTGTGCTGAGACTATGAAAGAGGAGAATATATAATGGTTTATTATTTTTTTTCTTTTCCCTGATAACATAGGAGCAAAATCTTTATATATTTAATGTATTTACCTCTTTGAAGTGCAAATGGTAAAGTAAGGAAATGGCGCCTTTTTTTTTTTTTTTTTTTTTTTTTTTTTAATTGGGCAGCATGGACATTTTTCTTCAAAATAAGCTTTATCTTTCAGTATAGAGACATCAGACCCTTGGATCCCTGGCACTGTGGTAATGTGACATTTTCCATTCAGTTATCTGATCAATTAAATAGGTCAAGATCAGAAAAATGGATGGCACTTATTCAATTGTTGTTGTTAGTCACTACTTAATGGCTATCAGATGGCTTAAGTAAAATCGGTATTTATAATAAACACTTGTTAATTTCAAAAGATTCTTAAACTGGAAAGAAATTTCCGGTCTCAAAAAAAGAATCCTGTGTTATGTTATACTACAAATAAACAGTTTTAAATAGCAAGCATGTCTCTTAAGTAATGTGTGTGGCAGCAGGCTTTTGTATGCAAGTTTCCTTTATGGATTACATCTATTTAATGATGCTTATACTTTCTATAGAAATAGACAAGGTAAAGATGAAGTAATGCAGTGCACGGTATTACTGATACAAATCAGTACAAATCAGCTTGTAAGAGAGATTTTGGTGCTGGGACAGAAGTAACACAAATTCAACTGATGAAAAGTTGATGTGTTTTGGTGGTGTTTTTTGTTGTTGTTGTTGTTTTGTTTTAGTTTAAGAGTGTTTGGCATTCAAAACTGGTGTTTAACTGCTAACATAGGAGGCAAAAGATAATTATCTAAATGCCTTTATCTTCAGCTGAAGGTGACATCTGACATCAGTTTTGACTCAATGACGCCAAACTGCAGTAATAATTCCAGGTGGAAATGCTGAGAATAAAAACGCTGCAATTTTAGAGTTCCTAATTATATGTTGCCTCTTTAATCCCATCATATATATATGAAATACATTTATTATTATTTTTTATTTTATTTTTTATTTTATTCCCCTATTTGTATCTATATTTATATATAAATATATAAATAACTGAATGCTTTGCTATCTTCAGATAAAATGTGTTGATTTTATGAAATGAAGAAATATATGTAAATTGTTACATATGATAGTCATGTTTTTTTTCACAGTGTGTATGAATTATTTTTCACTTTGTTCATATGTATGTAGACATTTAGAAAAAATATCTGGAACATATTTGCTAGCAGAATGAAAACAGGTAAAATAAATTCCAAAAGAAAAAGTAAGCAAACACATTTGCACAGTCAGGAAACAGCTTTCTGTCTGTCCTGCTAGTGTAGAATACAAAATTATGTGCACTGAAGATATTCATCAACTTGTTGTGTTGGGGGTAAACATTTCTTACAAAGCTATTAAAATGCAAATGTGAGTGGACCCAGAATTGAATGGAAGACTAATGAGGATTAGAGCCAGTGGTCTCAAGTGTTTAGTGGTTTTCTGTTAACAGGACACATAGTGTAATATTTAATTCTTTAAATTTATCTTGAATCTAAAATGCCGTAAATTAAATGGGAACAGGAAAGTCAAAATGAAGTTCCCGTTGACATTTTCCTCAGAAGAAGAGTGATTCAATGGAATGAGATGCGAAGAAAAGTTAACACAGGAACTTTCCTGAAATTGTGTGCCTCTCTGTGTGTAAGTGGAGTGGTGCACATAAATATAAGTGGGATCCCACTGACCTCATCTACATGTCGTGTCAATATCATACTGGTTTCTTGCTGTTGTCTTACAAAGGAAAAGAGAGAAATGTGTATTTTATTATGTAAGTATTTTTTCTCATTTATGTTATTTATGTGTTTTTTACCTGGTACCTACAATCTGGGGTCCTGATAGAGCCACGGGATTCTATAAGATGTTTGACAAGAGACTTGGGGCAGAATAGGAGAGACATTAAAACATTGTACATCCAGAACTCTAAATCTCTTGTTTGTGACTTCTCTTTGTGGTGTAGTACTAAATTAAATCCCAAAACAGATGTTTCCAAAACAGTAGACAGCTAGTTTAAATCAGCCGTCTAAACCAGTGATAATGTGAGTTGGTAAGCAAACCCAGATGAAGAGTTGACGGTGTTACCCAATGCCTAAAATTCTGGAGGTTTCTAATAGGCAACAGAAGCATAGTTCTTGATGAGGATGATAAATATTTAATATTATCGTTTGTTCTGTTTTTTTTAGCCTAAAAGAAATGAGCCAGAACATACTGAAAACACAGCAATAGATCATGTAATCTCCATACAAAGTTTATTCTTTGATTAAAAAAAGTAACAAAAAAGAGGTTAGTCTATATATGAGATTTTCCCAGCCTCGTCTTGGCAAAAGGAAGGAGAATAAATTATTAGGAATATGATTTTAGTCTTCTAGACCTTTACAGGTTATGCTGATTATTTAAAGGGGGCACTTCTATGAAAACAGGCTGATAGTTGAGGTTGTTCACACTGGAGAAGAGAAATCTCCAGGAATTTTTGCAGGCTTCCAGTATCCTAAGTGCCTACAGGAAACCTGGAGAGGGACTTTTAATAAGATAGCAGTCACGACACTACAAGGGACAATGGCTTCTAACTGAAAGAGGTTTAGATTAGATATTGGGAAGAAATTGTTCATTATGGAGGTGGTGACGTATTGCAACAGATATGGCAGAGAAGCAGTGGATTCCCCATCTCTTTAAATGTTCAAGGCCAGGTTGGATGGGGTTCTGAGCAACCTGGTCTAGTGCAAGGTGTTCCTGCTCATGGCAGGTGGATTGGAATGTTAAAATTGATTCCAACTCAAATTATTCAGTGCTTCTATGGTTAAAGCCTTATTCATACTTTCCTCTACTACCCTGTACTATTTCTGGAGTTTGTCTCTTTGATTGGTAAGTAAGGATGCACTAAATAGTTTTCCTTATCCTTTTACAAAACTTGAGGGATTTTAATTTATTTTCCAGCTTTATTTCAAACTCTCATCTAAAAAATTAGAGTAATTTTACTTTTATCTCTAATGATTAAGTGTGAAAACTGTATTATTTTTAATAATGAAAAGTTCACAGAATATTCCAAGAGCTTGACAGATGAATGTGCCACATGACAAATTTGCAGTCTGCAATTCTAAAGGATTTTACCTTTCTTCCTTATCTGGCTTTGGTGTATATATAAATGAATATAAGGAATATTCACCATCTTTTTTTGGGGGGTGGGGGGGAGGGCAGATTTTGTGTTATGGTATAAATCTCTATATAAAATGTCCAAGTTTACTATTTTAATATTCAGCTTATATTGCTTTATATTTGTCAACATTAAATTTCAGTTTCTGCTTCTCAGCTGAGTTACTGAGAAAATCAGAATTCATTTTACTTGCTAAGAATGCAGTTTTCCTCCAAATTTTATATTATTAGCAAATTTACCAATATAGATAATTTGCAAAAATTAAAAACCAGAAGTCTTCCCAGAGATGACCCTAGTAATATTGTTCTTTACTCAGCACTTCCATATATCAATAAATGAATTTTTTGTAGTCTGAAACACATTTCAGAACATCTTAAGAAACTGGACTTCACTCATCTGTATGAAGATAGCAAAATTCTGATTTTTGGATGATTTGTGCGGTCAATGAAATCTTGATTTCTTCATTTTGAGAGATTATTTTTATCATACCTGAAATTAGTTAAAGTTGTAATATTAATTTTTTTGCTAACTATAGTTTAAGAGATCAATTTATGCAGAAACATTTTAAATATATTAAAGTATAATACATAAAGTATTATAATTCTATTAATACCATAATATGTAATAAGCTAATAATAATATGCAACAGCACTATGTATCCCTCCATCTTAACCTATAAATTAGACTGTTCTGATATTAATATTTGAAATTGTCTAGCATCACATTAGATATTTACAAGAAAAGATTTCTATTGATTCCTCAGCTGCAGCAGATCATTATACGAAAACCAAATGCATTATATAATCTTAACTCTGTTTATAGCTACTGGCATGTTTTGCTATGTAAGGCAGATCTGTGTTCCATGTTTGGCTCCTAAGGGTAGTTGTTAATTTTTTTATTGTTATTATTGTATTTATTTTACGTAAGTATAAACTCTCAGACCATTTTGTCTTTATTCAGTTCTGTAGTTGCTAGTTTCTCCTTCTTCACCCACACGTGTCTTCTTAGTCTCCTTCTCCCTTGCTTGTTATTTTGAAAGTAAGAGTTGTCAATACCTTGTGCACTCCAGAAACATTGCATATTTGCTAGGGAAGTTTTCTTCTTTAATCAGATACATTACGGTACTTAACTGGGTTGTGATGACAAAAAGTGATTCACTTCCCAAGATGAAGGATCATAACCTGCCTTGTAATATCCTGTGAGATGTCAGTGTTTAAGCATCCTCAAATCTCAGACATTCCTTTCTCAGATGTTCCCCATTGCCAGCAGTATGGAAAAAGTTTAAGATCTCCAGTCTGTATTTGTTGATAGGAGACAATAAGTCATACTGAATATTGAATGATATGACTCTGACTGTCCCAATTTGGCCTTTACTTTCATAGTGTGGGTGTCCTGAACTATGTGAGATAATCTCTCATCTGAGAAGGAATAATTTTCTGGGTATTAACAGACAGTTGAGGAAGTGGGAGTATTTTGTTGCAGCTGATGGTGTTTAGTGCTGTTACTTGTGGTGAGACTGTTGACAGGAATTCTCCGTTGTTAAGAAGCTGATATGCTGATTTGTTTTTGTCCTAGAAGCTAGATTCAAATTGGAGGGAGAAGTGAGATTCTCCCCACTCTCTCAAGACATCTATTGTTAGTGTGAAGTTTGCTCTGTATCAACAACAGAATGACTCTTATCCCCAGCAGAGGCAGACGAAGAAAACTATTAAATGTGGGCTAAATTTGAAGTCTTGTGTTTCATTTTAAAATATACAGAGTTGATTTTACACTTTGAATTGATACCGGCCAAGAAGGGTTGAGTCCCCTGCTTTAACATATTGACATGCCCGTTATTTAGAGAGAGGCTAAAGCTCTGGCAGTTTTAAAAATAAGAGTCTGGAATGTCAGTCTCAGCTTCTCTGATAGAGTAGGTGTATTGATGTGCAATTTTACTGAGCAGAAGAGATATCTAGCTAAAAATAAAATCCACAGACCATGGAGGTATGCAAAATCTGTCATCTAAATTACTGTATCACATGTATTTCCATAGTATTTGAGCCATAAAGAACCTAATCTTGGAGCATCATTTCTATAATAGAGTTATGGTCATGTTTAGATCTCTTCCAAACAGGACTTGTCTGTCCAATGAACTATACAAAAATCTATTAAACCCATTTTTAACATAAGATGGTTTTGTCTAATTACAATATGTCATTAATTGCATGCCTTTATTACAACTGCTTGTATTTAAAATCTTGTAGTTATAAAAGTACAGTTTAAAATACTATGTGAAACTTCTCTTCTGGTATTTACATTCATTTGTTTTTATGGCAGATAAGAGTGAGTAATCCCAAGCACCAATCCCCATAAACTGAAGTTTATTTTTTTGGACAAGTTAGAGGTTTAGTGTACTTAACAGAATTTTTGGTCTGGATGTCTAATGTGCTGGACGAGCATTTATCATAAAAAATATATTTTCTCAGAGAATTGTGACTGTAATGGAAATACTTGCTTTATAATGGAAAAAAAAAAAAAAAAAAAAAAAAAAAAAAAAAAAAAAGGAAAAGTACAAACACCCCCTCTCCAAACAAGCAAACAAAACCCCCAAACCCCAAACAACAAGCAAGCCACCTTTTCTAAATATACATGCAGCCACAATGAATACAAAGCCAAAAAAAGTCCTGCAACTGATTATGAAAAGTTGCATAGGTCTTTTATGTGAATTGTAGAGCGACTACTTCAGACCTGGTTTTCTATGAGGTCTGTTCTTCAGCTCAATTTACTTTCCAGGCTTCTAAAAAGGAAAATATACCCCTGAAGAACCCAGGTGATTTGACTAGATGTGAAATGTTCCTTAATTTGCTTCCAGCATCTGCAGTAAGGCCCATTTTGTTATTTTTATGAACAATAACTGTGAAAGAAAACCCCAGAAAACTGTCCACTCTTTCAGCTTTCTGCAATTCTTTAGAAATTATGAAGATATGCATCAGACTATTGTATACTGAGAAAAGCAGACAGCAGGCTTTACTCAGTTTAATTTAGTAATATATTGTACATTTGTATATTTTTTCCATCTCTATCTACCAAATCCATGACAAAGTGAAATAAGTAAGAAAATCTCTGGTAGTTGTTGAACACAAGGACTTGCAAACCTCTGCCTTACATGCTCTGGCACTCAGTTGATGTCTTATAGTCTATCACACCGGTTGTTTTCAGACATATTTTCTGCAGCTTTGGTGATGATACAATTTTTTTGAATGAAAGAGCTTGTGAGTTGGTTTTTTTCCAGGACTCTTGTAATATTTTTTTGATGCATGATACTCTTTGTCCAGCATAATATTTGAGATAATAAAGATGTCAGTCTTCAATGAGTGTAATATAGCCTGCAAAACAGAAATGGTTGTGCTTTTTTGGGTCTGTGAATTGCATTCTTTCCTTGTTGCCTGTTAATTTTTAAGCACTATTTTCAACTCCAAAATAAAAAGCTTTGTTTTGGTTTACAGAAATATTGATGAAACTGTATCACATATTGTCCTCATGAAACTGTTTAAGAAATTAACTTCAGACTGTCCAATAGATATTGAGATGGCATAGATTTTTCAAAATCTACCTATCTAATAGACAGATTGAAGACTTTTAGGAATAAGTCCTCTAGCACTTGAACTTACTTTTGCTAAATCATTCACATCCCTTTTTCTCAACAGTAAAAATTCTTATATCATTAGACTCTTACAACTTATAATGGAAAAATCAATGCAGTAAGAAAATTAAATTTTACTGAGAGCCTTTAGGCAAAATGCAATGTGAAAATGCATTTTACCTTCCCTTGTGGTTCAGAGGAAAAGGAAGAAATGGAATCTAGGTTAGCTGTCAGTGCACAACAGTTTTTAGAAGCCAGCAAAGCAGGCTGTGGACTAAACTCTTGCTTAATGTATTTCTTCCCTGATTACTTAATAATGTTAAAATAACCATCTTAATCTGATCATTTGAAAGGTCAGAAGTCTCTTCTACCCTTTTTAAAACCCAGTTTTTGGTCAAAATCAATGAGTAGATTCATCTTCCCAGGAAGAGGATTTAACAAAAGGAAAACTGATTCTTCTGCTAAGGTATACAGCAATGACATCTGAACCCCTGGAGAGAGAGCAAGAGTGAGAGTAGCTAAAGTGGAATGAGGTGATTGTGGTGTAATCAAAAAAGAAGTTGATCAAAGCTGCCAACAAGCTCTTGTGGAGAAGTGACATATATACTACATTTGGTGTACTTTGTAATCACCGTAAGTGGTCACTGTCTCATGCTGGCAGACAGATACAGCAAACAAACTGACATGACAATTACAGATATAAAGCTTATTAAAAAAATATAAATCCATGAATTCTGTTCTTCAAATTTGCTATTTCAAAGAAACATTCTGAATTGTTTTCAATTTCACGTGGTGGGTTGTTTTTTTGTTTTTTTGTTTTGTTTTGTTTTAATATGGAATCTATAGTTAGAGGTCTATATAGCAATCAGAGTCAAGGTTAGATGACAATAGTGTGGTCTTCTGTACCATTAGAACACAGGCATTAAAATTCTAAGTAAGTCATAACTGCATTTTTTAAAATTGAAAATGGATTAATCATTCATAATTTGTATACATGAATGAGATCAATTTTTTTTAGAAAAATCCTTGAAAGCCCAGAATAAGAGTTGTTCACAGACTACTTGCTTATATTTTCTCAACTTCTCTGACCTTCAAGGTAGTAGCTATATTGTCTGGGAGAGGATTTACATATTCTTCTACACACACATTATGTTTACATATAATAAATGTGTGCATATGTTTAGATAATATGTGTGTCATAATATATTTGGAAAATATATATTTATGTATTAAATGCATAGAGACTAAATACTGTGGCTGAAACACTTTTCTTTCTGAAACTTTGATTTGTGATCAAATGCAGATACATTGTTTTGCTTTCGGAAGCCTAATCTGATTTTACACAAATTCATTTATTGGGGGAAGGGGGTGGCCAGTGGAGGGGAAGGGGTAGGATTTAACAGAAATATGGCATACTAAAAAATCAACAACAAAAAACCAAACAACAATTAACAACAATTGGAACAAACAAACAAACAAAAAAAACAATCCAACAAACCTAAGCAAGTTATTACTGGTGGCTTAAAACTTTGCATTTCTTTGAAGGACTAAAAATAGAAAGCTTGTTACTAAACTTGTGTATGCTTAAAAGAGTGAATATTCTTGATAATTCTGGTCGTTGATGGGGTCTCCTGTGGCTAACTTTTAAGGTTTCATCTTTCAACCTTCTTTAAATTTAATTTTTTGAACAGATATACTTTTGTTGTCTTAGTAGAGACCCTCATGTCATTGGTGTTTTGCTGCCTTGCATTTTGTCATTTAAAAATGTACAAAAAAGAAGACTCCCAAATCTCTTTTGTATAGTTCATAGAAGAAAGACATTAGTTTGCAGCCTCTAAAGACTAACTAAGACTGAATTTTCTTTTATGCTGCACATTAAAGTCCGTATCTATTTAGAGTATTTAGGCACCAGGGAAGAGGCCTATTTAGAAACCAGTGTCTCATTTACAGAAAATATTCTGCAGTGGCTGTCCAGATTTTGTGGAAGTCCAGGTGTGACAGGCTAACTGAGGAGCTGAACTTCTCCCCAGAGAAAGAAAAGCCAGTAATGGGAACAAGAGAAACATACCGAATTATTACTTTTGGCAGATATGATGAAGTCTTGCTTGTGTTTGTTTTGACAAGAAGAATGTTATGCACATGCGCTAGGAGCAATTCACCCAAAATAGAATTTTTTCCTGATTTTAATTTAATGGCGAAGGTATAATCTTTATTATCAAAAATAATCTATATAAATCAGCTTCCTTCAGAGGGAGGAACATTAATTTTAGAAAACTTATGTGTAGAATTTCTCCATTCACAAAGAAAGGTATATCGGTTTCCCCAGTGTATTAATTAAGTGTTTCACCACAATTTTGAGGGAGTCTTTCCATATGTAGTGGGTTGACCCTGGCTGAAAGCCAGACACCCACCAAAACAGCTCTATTTCTTCCCTCCATATCCGGATAAGGAAGAGAAAATACAAGGAAGAGTTCACGGGTTGAAATAAGGACCAGGAGGGTTCACTGTTCAAATACCATCATAGGAAAAACAGGCTTGAGATTAGAGATATGAATTGAATTTACTAATGACAAAATCAGAGCAGGATAATGAGAGGTAAGGTAAAGTCTGAAAAACACCTTCCTCCCGAACCTCTTCTTCCTAGCTCCACCTCCTCCCACCAACAGCGCAGGGAGATATGGAATGGGGGTTATAGCCAGCTCATCCCATGTTGTCAGAGCTCTGACCAACCTGACCTTGAGCATTTGCAAGGGTGGCACATCTGCCACCTCTCTGAGCAACCTGGTCCAATGTTTCACTGTCACCGTAATGTTTTTGTGGTTTTTTTTTTTTTTTTTTTCCGTTACATCTAGTCTGAATCCACCCACTTTTAGTCCAAACTGTTACTTTTTTTCTCATCTTACAAACACCCTGTTTAAGTATTGAAAGGTCACAATAAGGTCCCACTGGTGCCTTTTCTTCCCCAGTCTGAACAACCCCAACTCTCCTAACCGTTCCTCATAAGAGGTACTCCGTTCCTCTGATCGTTGTTGTGGCCCTTGTCTGTACCTTCTTCAACAGGTCCATGTCCTGTCTGCGCTGGGGTCCCCAAAACTGAATGCAGCACTGCTGGTAGAGTCTCACCAGAACTGCTTTTAGTGCAGCCCAGGACATATTTCTAAGCTGTGCATGCACATCGCTGGGTCATGTCCACCCTCTCACCCACAAGCAGCCCCAAGACCTTCTCAGCAGGGCTGCTCTGATCTGTTCATCCCCAGACTGTGTTGGTACCAGGGATTGCTCTGACCCAGGTGCAGCTCCTTGCACTTAGCATTGTTGAACCTCATAAAGTTCCCTAGGGCTCACTTCTAAAGCTTGTCCAAGTGCCTCCGAATGGCATCATATCCCCCAGATGTGTCAACTCTTTCCTAGACTGAAATGTGCTTACTCTAAAATGTTAGGACGCTTAGTATAACATTTGCTGCGTTATCCATGAGACTGTTATTTGGGCTAATACTGAACTTCAGACTCATCATGTTTAGAGAGTTTGGGAATTATTCATACCAATAAGCTCTATCACCTCACTTTCTACTCTTGATTTACAACTGTAATTTTATTTTGGGTTTTTAGGTGCCTTGAATTTGTTTAAGCCTGATGGACTGCTCGCCCAGTAGTCATAAATTATTATGTGTCAAATCCATCTACAAAAATTTGGTTTTTCTAGAGTGTTACTTAACTATTGAATATAAAAAAAAGTTGAGAGAGAGAAATAATGGAGATTGAAACAACACACTTTAAATGGGAAAAAGACACTAATTTGAGCATCCATCTGTTGATACAATATTAAATATTTGTATATACTAGTTTGACTAACTTCCTTTAGGCACCAATTCAAGTAAAGGCGGTAGCAGTCCTGGATTGCATTGTGAGTGGTGATGAACACCTGATATGTAAGCTCAGGATTTAGCCAGAGGTTAGGTAATGATGGTTTTTAGTGTATTCAGAATTTCATGCCGCTCTTTCCTCTATGTAAGGTAATATTAAAAAATGAGAAAAAGTGATATATGATATGATATATGATATGATTGATATATGATGATTGCTATGCTATGCTATGCTATGCTATGCTATGCTATGCTATGCTATGCTATGCTATGCTATACTATGATACTGCCCAGTAGCTACTCTGCTGGTGTAGAGCAATTTTGCCTGAAGGTAAATGCGAAATAAAAGTTAAGAGTAGAAAGTGATGACTCTTCTGGGACAGACTAGTAAACCACGGGTGCCAAGTATTCTGCTTGGAAGGTTCTACATTGGTGAATCCAAAAAAGATATATACTGATATCATGCAGTTCCTTAGCTACGCAGTGTTAGCTATCTAGTGAGAGGCCCACAATGAACTCCACCATCAGACCACATCAGTAAACAATCAAGAACTAATGTATAATATTTATTTATCTAGGATTTCTGATCTCTATAATGCTATACTTTGGTATTTTTAAACGTCTATACCTATGTGAGACCTACTTTTATCACCCATACTTACAAGACTTGCATTTTTTTGCAGGAAAATACAGCACCTGTGTGTGATGTCTCAGAATGTCAAGTGTTCAGCAGGCTTCATGATATATACACTGAGTCTTTCAGGCTCTGTGGCACATTTCAGCATGAATTTGACCAAGAATGTGGCAAAACTGTTTGGAAATAATGGCAGAATTTCACTCTTGAAGTTTTACATTGCTGAGAAACAGAATTGAAGTCCTTATTTCTCCCATACTTCACCTTTTGAAAATATGAAAATTGACCTAACAGACACTATGGGTTCAATCCTTTTAAAAACATCAAGAAATTTTGTTTCCAGTGACAAGATGAATGGAACCTAAATAATTTGTTCTAATAATGTTACTGAAAATAGCTATGTACAAAAAGCATGTATTATTTCAAAAAGTTTTAAAAAGTTATGGAGCTAATTCAATAACATATATGAACTAGTTACTACTTTCTGCAAATAAAATTACTTTTTTGGATTCAAAACTTTTTTGTGTACTATTACAATAAATTATTTTACATTTTTAACTTCTTTTCATAAGTTGTGCAAAAATGAATATGTAACTCAGTTATTAAGACCTTAGTGTATTTATGTCCATCAAAGATTAACTGAAAATATTTTATTAGATATTTACCTGTAGCATATTATAATTTTTATTTTTCTATTATAGTTAATCATTGCTCATATAATAGCTGCTAAAAACTGAATTGCATAGTTTGAGTTAAAAAAAATAAATATTAATCCCAAAAAGATTTTTTTGTTGTTACTGCAACTGCAATACATACTACTTATGTGTAAATTCTTTACTCGTTTATTAGATAGAATAACTTTATTTTAACTTCATGCTTTATTAATGTATAAAAAAATTTCTAACATTAAGTTATACTCTTTCTTTCTTCTCAGAATATGTATGGGAAAGTACAGGAGATTACCAGAGTAGTATATGGCATTCATGAATCCCAAACTTTACACACTGACAAGCTGTAGAAGACACTGACTGTATAAATCCAACCTGGCATTGTGTGGATTTTTACAGTCTTCTTAGGCTGTTTTGTCCCTAGGTTTTTTGACTTCAGAGGCACAGTGGTTATGCGTGTAGGGATCCATGTCAGAATTAAACCGGTTTTTGAAATGTTAGGCCATCAGGTCTTATCTAAAAATTAAATAAATTCAGAATTCTGATCAGAATGTAGGCACTGGAATACAGTGTATGCGCATTTTGTGTAATGAGTAGTAACCTCTTCATAGACCACCTGTCATCAGGGCTGTTATGAGCTAGGGGCATCTGACCTTTGCAGTAAGGAAATATCAAACTGTAGATTTGGAATGCATCTTGGTTTGCTGAAGGTGGTTTTTGTTTTTTGTGGGTTTTTGTTGTGGTGGGTTTTTTTTTTTCTTTTCTTTTCTTTTTTTTTTTTTTTTTTTTCTTTTTCCCCTATGTTCTGCTTAAATGCCTGTTAAGATTTCAGTTTTTCTTTGATCTACAGGTCTGCGCAGGTAAAATTCGATATTTGGTAGGAGCCTACCAACTCCTCATAGCCCCCCCCCCCCAAATTACTCCTAGGAGGAAGTTGCGCAGTTCTCTATTTAGTATAATATAATAATATTAACCAGTAACAATACATAACTTTCATCTCTTTCTGGTTTTTTGTTATGTCATGGATTTGCACATTTAGAGTTTTCTGGTTGTCTTCGTATTTAAGGGGAAAATGACTACAAGCTTAAATTCTGAGAGTAAAGTGGCAGCTTAGAAAATTTTGATTCATTGACTTGTCAGGAAAACAGACCATTTCACGATCACTTTGATGGTAATGTCCAAATGTTTTCAGTAAAGTGACAGGTTCTACTATATGGATCAGAAGTAAAGGTATTGTGATAGTGCAGTGATCTTGCTTCAAACATTTCTTTAGAATTGTAATGTAGTTCTCTGGTTTTTAATGTTAAATAAAAGGCAACTAAACAAAAACACTCAAACTTGTGATCTGAGCTTTCCCCCTACCCTCCCCTTACCAGATAAACAGCGTGGACAAAATAAAAGCAGAGTAAGCCAGAAACTGGCTGGTTTTAAATGCATATCTGCTCTAGAGCTCCTGTGAGAAAAGCAGCCTTTTTTTTTTTTTGTTTACTGGCTTTTGTCAGAAAATCTCAAAAGCATGCAAAAAAACTGATTTTTTTTTTTTTTTTAACAGCTATCAAATGTGAACTCAAAAGGTTCCTCATCAAACAGATGAGAGAGATGGCACATACATGGAACAACGTCTGTTTTATACAATCATCTCTTATTGAAGATATAAAAATATCTGTGTGAAATATCAGTGATTCAGTGAAAGAGCTAGGAATAGCAACTGGGCTCCTTTTTCCATTTCTTTCTCCAGGTCCACAAAATTACTGTTTTTCAAATGAGAATAGGAACAATTAAAACTGTGAAGTAACATGAAATTCTGTGAAAGATTAATTTTGAGTGAATTGACTACATAGGAATATGGTTGACAGTGGCCTCACCACATAAAATTTCCATAATTCATCTCAGGTCTCATAAAAGATGGTTCTCTGCAGACACTTGCATTTATTTTTTTCCTAAGAAATTAGCTAGCTTTGAAGGTAAATGGCACCAGGCAAATTCTGCCCATAAAAGATCAGTTCCATTACAATCCTTCAAATGAGTGGTGATTAAAACAGGTTAAAAAACAGTTTGTAATATTTTATACAGTTGAAATATTACTTTTCTGAACCTAACTTTCCATCTGTTCTCTGCTCTTCAAAAAATCTGCCTAATAACACATATGCAGAAACAATTAGTAAAATAAACATTGTGGACAAAAAAAAGAAAACAAAAAGCAACCTGATACCCAGAAAATTTATTTCAAGCCTCTTCTTATTTGTACAACAAATAAAGGAATCTGTCTGCATAGACATAGTAAAATAATTATAAGAAAACAATGCTATGTGGATTAACTCATGGCAGCTCTCAGTAAAATGAAATCCCTTGGCAATGCAAAACTTAGATGTGTTTTAGTATGTTATTAATTTCTAGTTGTCGTGGTCGATGTCTGTACTCCTGCGTAAAACTTAAGGATTATATGTTTCTGAGGATTGTATTTGCACAAGCTTTATTTAACGTAATTGAAAAAGTGTTAATGAAGTTGAAGATCTCAAACTTAAGAGAATTAAAATGTGTAAACATCCGTAGCTGGATCATGGATTATCCAATGGCTGGATAACAGCCTTTGATAATTTTTAATGAACTATTTAAGAGGTAGTATTTTTTACTCAGCAACCAGAAAGCTGCTGTACATTTTTTACTTTGTTTAACCCCTTTGGTGCTTGGTGACTTTTTGTGTTTGTCACTGAGAACTGGGCTAGAACGTCTGCTAAGATACTACATTCAAGTATTATTTTGAAAGTTGAGTCAAAAGCCTTTTATGTTTATTACTGGATATTTCTATACTGTGCTTTTCTGAGTCAGTGTACAATACTTGATGGAATAAAAATTAGCTGTATATACCTTATTTAGATGTCTTTTTAAAATGAATGGCTGTATATGTGATTTTTACTATTTAGTATTTTTACTGATCAATTAAACTGGTTAGGCAGAACAAATAAAAAGTCAATTAATTAAGATTCAATAAATAATTATCTTAAAGTTACGAACAAAACCGATTAACAGAGCAAGTTATCTAGTGAAACTGTGAGGTCAACATTAAAATAAACTTTTGTACTCCCTTGTCTTGAGTAAAAGTAGAGTTCCAACTCCCTATTGAGTGAAGTCTGTGCTTGTGCTGCAAAAAATAGTGAATAATCTGGCTAGTGAAGAACTAGGTGCAGTAGCCTCCATTGGATGTGCTGTTTCTGCACGACTATCCTTGATCTACATCAATTCCTCTGTAATGGGGATTAATATTATCTATATAATATTTCATATGTAGTGGAGGAAATGTCTGAAGTTGGTGAGGTAAATCACAGTTTTGAAGTATGTATTTCCAACAAAAAGGAGGCTAGAGAGTCTAGCTCTGTGAATACTACAAATATCTATAGTCAAATGACATAAATCCTATTTGTGTTCATTTTGTTCTTAAACTCTTGAAGAGTAGAATTGCTCTAATAAGCAATTTTTGTGCCATTTTTAAAATGAAGGGATTTACTGAAGAGAATGCTATAAGAAAGATAAGACATCTGGTATGATAATTTTCAAGAGACTTAATATAGTAATGGCAAGAAACTACCTACAGGCTTGCCCTTTCTAAAAAGAGAGGCGTGAAATCAAAGAAGGTCTTGAAACTTAAAAAAAGATCCTTCAGGAGGGCAGGGGAAGACTGGTCTGTTGGCTCACAGCCAGGAACATAAAGACTGAGATAGAGAACTCTAAAGACCAACTGAAGACTTACACAACAGCAACAGCGAAGTTGTAATGGTACAAATAGACATAACCTGTTGTCATACTGATACTATTGAAGAACTAGTAAAGACATCAGTAAGACACTAGGATAGGAGGCTATGCACCTTAGAATTTGACACGTGGTTGAAACAACTTATTTGCTAACAAGCGTATGTAAAACTACCTTGGTACTTGAGAACTGTGAGATGGGAAGTGTACTGTCAGGAGAGACCTACATATCTGTATGCCTGACATCTTTACTGAATCAGGAACTGAACCTGGTTATAGACAGGGAACCAATTGGTGAACATGGGATAAATACACTTGAAAATGAACAAGCTTTGTTTAAAGAGAGCTCTCATTTTAAATACCTGTTGAGTGTTTTGAATGTGTTAGGAAATACTATAATAAGTTGTGGTAGACATGTGGATTCCCAAATGGCTTTTTAAGGAATTTCAACATCCATACAGAAAAAATGGAAAGTCTTATATGGATAAATAATTCATGGCTTGGTTTAGAGGGTAAGTTCTTGCATTGTGAGAAGCCACAGTGGTAGTTCTGAAATATTCTTGTGTCTTTTAACATATTAATTCATAAAAATACCAGAAAAAAGATTGATCCAGTGAGATGAGAAAGTTTGCTGATGGTACAAAACTACTGAATGTAAAATAGGTGAGAGGTGACTGGCAAGGATAACAGAAGAATCTTACAAATTTGAATGGCTGGGCAGTAATATGGCAGGTGAAATTCAATGGGTTTCACATTCATGAACTAAGGCATAACAGTGATGATAATAGTTTTTTGGTATAAAGTGATGGGTTCAAAGCATTGCAACTATTCAGGAAAAAGGCCTTGAAATTGAGATAGATGCTGCATGGGAGCAACAAGCAGATCAATGCTTGACAGCACTCAAAAAACCAAGTAACATGTTAGAAAAGATTAGAAAAAGAACAAAGAGCACAACAGTTAATATGATTTATGCACCTGCATAAATCTGTCGTTTATGCACCTGCATAAATCCATGGTTTGCCACAGCTTGAAGACTATTTGAGGAGTTCTGTCTGGCTTATTCGAAAAAGAATGTATAAAAGTGGAAGAAAAAAGATTCAGAGACAAGCAACACGGATAACCAGAAGTATGGACTACATCTACTATTTTGGGTACAGTTGCAGGTCATGGGACTCATTCATTTTAGAAAATGACTAGAAGGGAAAGAAGAAGTCTGCAGAATCATTATCAAAAGAGACTAGACTGGCCAGTGCAACAAGCAACAAGCAGGGTTTGTGAAACACAAATTATGGAAACAAAACTGGTTTAAAATGAAAGAATGTAGTTTCATGATAGAAGGTTCTGCAAGTCTCTGCAGGTTGAATGCACGTTGTGCAAATTGGATGTGCACATTGATGCTGTGAGAGCAGAATGTTTACATGAATTTGAGTAGGGATGGAACAAGTACTTGGAGGAGAGATTAACTGCTGCTTAGTGCCTAGTTCCCATCGCACTCTGGAAGTCATATGAACTGAAATACTTGTGGTCTGGGAAAAAATTATGGGATAGCATCAGAATAGTGTTATTCTTAGTCTTTCCAAGGCATAGTTGTTAGAGCGTGGATATTATGCTAGCTGTGCTCTTCATCCAAATTAGTTTGAATAGTTCTGTTCCAGAAAATTCAAAGAAAAATGCATATTTCCTGTATTCAGAAGAAAATCATCCGCTCATGATATATATGATATGGTGGGATATGTTACATGTGTTTGGAGAGCTAACCTAACACAACTGGGCTGCAGCCCAAGGATCACCTCTATGTGGATGGATAGTAGAACTCTTACAAATTTTTGATGCAAAAAAGTCTGAGCAATTACCTGAAGGCTTTATATATGCAAAGCAAAGGCTTCTCTGAGGTTTTCCTTATACGGCATTGTAGTAGAGAAGTTGGCTTTACTTCTTATAATTATATCTGCTAGCCTGTAGACCATAGGAGAGAAAGTATAGGAGGTAATGTGTCTTGGTGGCATATTAAGATTCCCGCCACAGAGAGACTAATTTCTTCAGGGCTAATTTTCTGTCTTATTGGGTGTTATATGGTAGAAATGGCTAGCTGTCTTTATTTGCTGATGAACAGGATACAGTATCATCAGTTAAGCTGAAGCTTACATAAAAACCAAACAAATAACAGTACAATTTACTGTGATTTTTAAATTTCATATGTTGCATTCACCCTTTTGCTCCTTTGGCATTGTGAACTATTTTCTAGCTCATATTCTGAGCGATTCTGTATAATGCAGTTGTCTTTGATTTTTCCAGAAATAGCTCATTAACCATTTAATTGATATCTTGACCTTCCAATTGACTTTCTAATTGATGTTTCCTTTCACTGCACCTGTTCAACAATTCATTTTTATGTGCTTATTACATTATAACAGATTGCCATATCTACTGCTATATATATTTTATTAATACATATGGTGTTTGGTATTATAAATTGACCACATGTATATTTCCAAATCCCTTATTATTTTCTTCCTGTTAAGTGCAGTATTCTGAACTAGTGGGGGAATGATTAGGCTAAATAAAACATGAAGTGGGTTTTGTTGTGTTTGTTTGGGTTTTTTTGGAGCCCAGTGACAGGCATCGCTAGGATACCATGACAATATTGTAATTCTGAGTGCAAGTTTTGCACACCATATCAATGTCATTACTTTATTTACTATGACAATCTTGTATTATACTGTATGCTGACCAGACTTATATGCAATAGAATGTTTTTAATTTTCTTTTTCATGGCCTTACAGTCTGCCCTGGGGAGGAATAACTGGGTGTGAGGGAGCAACAAGAAAAGACAAACAGACAGTAGTCTGTGAGACAAGTGAGAAGATGACCATCACAGTAGGGCAAAGGTAAGGGTTCTGCCCTGCAATACCTGAGCCACAGAAATGGAACAGGTCTGTGATGATGGCTTGAGTCAATCAGTTATCCATAGTAACGTCAAGCCAAAAAATCAAGCCCTTAAGTCAGGGTTGAAGTGCTAGTCTGATGTGTCTCCAGGCATACAGAGAACTGCAAGCTCAGGCAATGAGAATGTGACAAGTCTGTCCTTTCAAGTAACTCCTGAATGAATTGAGGGCATGCCCACATTGAGGCTATCTGAAGAGCTGGTCACCTGCACTATGACTGGCACAATATGAATAGGAGACAAGTCACAGGGGGTCTGAGATGCATGCACAGCTCTGACACTCCTGCACTTCCTTTCTCTTCCTCTTCTTGTTGCCCTTCTGCTCCTGCTTTCCCTTCTCTTCTGCTTTCCTTCTCTTTTCCTTGCTGTTTTTCTTTTCAGTTCTCTCATCCTACCTTTCTTCTTTCCCCTGAAAGAGTCACTCTAGAGCAAAGTGAGCACGTAGCTAGATACAGCAAGAGCCGGTGGGGACAGGACTGGGTGTGCAGAACGTGCTAGCTTTCCAGCAGCTTTCATCTATGGGGTCTACAATCATGCCCTGAGTAGCTGAAGAACAGGATTGCACTGAAGTGAGAAAGAGTAGTCTCCCCTATCCCCAAGTCCCACTCACCCCTTTGCAATAGATTCATTACTATTTATATGTTTAATAATACAATAGTTGTTTCAATGTAATAACTGAGATGCCATAAATCACCACTATATAGTTAGTCATGTATTTTTAATATCAATCTTTAATTACATTATGTGCAGGCAAAAAGAGGGGGGAGGAAAGCACGAATCAAAAGACAAGGGTAATTGTAAACCAGTACCAAAGGCATTCATGCAGTTTGAGAAAGAACATATATCACAGAAACATGTTTTTCCAAAGATGTAATTTGTAGGACATGTCTATAAAATGTGTCCTTCTTATAACTCCATCCCTCATAGGAACATTAGACTTCACCAAACTCAGTTATCATTTACTCTTGAGTGCCTCAGAGTGCTCAAGTTGTTCAATAAATTTCCAGGCACTGTGACTGAAAAAAGCTATTATGAAAATTTTCCTGTTTCGCTATTAGAGTAATATTTTAAAATGCCGTATCTCTTGCACTGAAAAATTCTCAGAAGCATGAAATAATTAATGCAAAATTGCTGGGTTTTTATAAATACTGAAAAATGTTGACAACTTCTTTTAATAATACTACATTGTAACAACATCTGTCCTGAAAAAATTATACATCTTTGATTTTAGAAGCTGATTGGATCAATGAATGAGTCTGTAACACCCAGCTAATTACATTTTTCTCCCATGGAATAAGGGCTGATTGTTCATAACAGTGTTATAGGAAATCTGAATTGTAGTGGTTCTTTCATCTTCTTTCAGTATTTATATTTCAAGCTGCCAGGCAATGTCTCTAGAAGTGTTCAGGAGGTGTGGCATTTGGAGAATATGGTTTGGGTGGCGGTTATTGTGATGCTTGGTTGGCGGTTGGACTAGATGATCTTTAAGGTCTCTTCAGCCTTGATGATTCTGTGAATTGCATCATGCTCAGCAACAAAAGTAGAGGGGTGGAAGTTGGAACTGACTGGCCTTGGAAAATGAGGTTTTTTCAATGCGTTATTTTCCTCTAGTTTTGCAAGAGAGACATGGGAAAAAGAAAGACACTATGGTTGGAAGTCTGAATTGTCATACTTTATGATAGAAGTTAAGGTATGTTTATAATAAAGTCTCACTTTGATTGAAATTTATGTGGCCCTATCAACATATAGGCAACTAACTTGCTCTTGAAACCAGCCTTAATTTTGAATTTGAAGCTGAAATATCTGACTGACCTTTTAGCAATTTCATAAATTGCCTTCTGTGTGCAATTCCTCTTAAGAGGAGACCTGTGTAAAAGATTTTTACTTGAAAAGTTAATAGCATTCAAATTTCCTTTCTTGATGTCTTCATACTCATTGAGTGCAAAGTGGTCATCTGTAATCTTTTGCTTGGTCATAGCTTCCTTATTAAAAAACAAATCTTGTTCTTACTTATCAATATAAATATTACATTACATTCATGGAATTTCCTGTCAAAGAATGAAAACTCTAGCAAGCAGAGAACTGCTACTGTGGTATAAAAGTATGTGAATTGGCTATATTACTTTGTGTCATAAAGAAAGATTTATTATACTCTAAGAAAACACTAAAAGCAAGTGGTTACACAGGTTAAAAATAAAAGGTAAAGAATCCTTACAGTATCCTTAAACTCTGCTTTTTCAGTAAGGTAATCAGATAGGCTGATAGACTGAACAGACTTCTCACAAGGTAACTGTCACAGTGTCCAATTCGCGCTGACCCGCTGACAGGCTAGCTCAGTGTGTCTCAGTGCGGCAGCGTGGTAAGGTCGGAGCGACAGGCTAAGCGTGCCGTTTCCTCCCTGTGGGAGCTTGGATCCCACCGTCAGCGACGGGCACGTAGATGATGTAAGCAACCCCGGCAGCTGAATAATAGGCGGACTCTCCCGAGCAGGATGTAACGTAGGTTTATTGAGGCAGAGGAAATGCGGGGCTCTGCACGCTGCACCTGCTGCCCAGGAGAGACCCTGAGGGCAGGCGTGCGGCAGTTTTTAAGGGGGGGTGGAAACGGGGGTGGCGACAACCGGTCAGCCAGTCACAGGAAGTGGGGGGTTAACCGGGGGTGTGAACCATGGAACTGGGGACCAACCACGAAATGATGGGAGGGGGTCTCCTGGGCCCCAGCCTATCACTCGGCACCCCTCCCGGAGTTTTCTGGAAGCCAGGGAAGGGTCTCTGAGTGACAGACAGGGCGACCACGAGGAGAGAGGGGGGGAATTGACAGCGACAGGTGCAGGGAAGGAATGAATGACAGAAAACGTCTGGTTTTACAGTAGACAAAACAACCAATGCAGAAGGGAAAACCAATGCAGAACACAGGGGTATACAGTGGACTCAGCCATTATAAAAATAACTTAAAAATCTTACAAAAATAACTTAATAACTTAATAAAAAGAATTCTCATACCACCACAGGTAACTTTATCTCCTGCTAGGAAAACGTTTTGCAAGCTGGCTAAGACCAAATAAAGGAGGCTACACTGGGCACAGTGCATGTTACTAATACTTGAGATAAGATTTTATTATTATTATTATTATTATTATGATTTGATTCAGAGGTTTAAGAAAAGGTTTTAATAACCAGATAGTGTATTTATATCACTGATGCTGCCATTACATAGACTTGGTCAATAAACCTTGGGTACGAACTAAGTCTGTGCCTTTTGAGGATATCTATATGTATTGTTTGTAGAAAATTCGATTCCTGTGAGATAGTAATTATTACATCTATACATTTTTGGCAAGCAGTGTTAGATCATTGAATCAAAGTCTAGATAGGAATACTTTTTTTTTTTTTTTTTTTTTTTTTTTTTTTTTTAATTCCTTTGTTAAAAATAAGACCTTTTTTTGCAACTTGTCATTTTTTTTCTGTAACCGATATGTGGCTGTCAGCTCCTATCTCCTTAAAGGCTGACAGAAAAAAAGAACAACAAAGAGCTTTTGCAAGTTTTCTTCCCCATTACAGCACAGGATTTGATCCACAGTCTGAGTGATCTTTCTGTTTCCAAGAGAAAAATATCTTGATTATCAGGAGGTCATGATAAGTATGTTTCCACCTCTGAAATATCTGTTAAATGGTTCAAGAAGAAAAAAATCTCTCAATCCAGGTGGTCATAAAGAGAGAAACCTTTCCATATAAAAATTAGTCCAGCCAAGTTGAAGGAATGCGAAAATATATTACATTTTTCTTTTGTAGTGAATTCATAATAGTAGCTAAAAACCAGTTTTCTAAAATATCCAATAACTGACACAACTTTCTTTTCTGCAATTTACAGTGAAGTTAAAGTTACAAATTCACAGTTGGAGACTATTTAATAAATCATTATATGTAGGCAGTGTCCTGAACATGATTTGAATTATTTCATTGAGCTGTTTAGCTTTTTCTACTGCTTATAAAGATTCTGTAATCACATTGACATGTATTGTTTCAAATATTGGTAGATACCATGGGGTACCTAAAAATTGTCTATGCTTCAAATAAATATGGCACTTATTATGGCTCTTTTTTAAATTATACACTCAGACATGAAGTACAGTGGGATAGCAGGACATTGGTAGGGCACTTGCAGCTGAAACTGAAAGGCAGTGACAGAACTCGCTTGAAAGGAGTAAATATTTACTTGTCCAATATGTACAATATACCCAGTGAGACCTTATTTTTCTGTTTTTGTTTCTTTTCTAACCTAATGAGTCACTTGCTTCCTTTTAATTTTGTAATTTGTGGAAACACTTTCTACATGTTCTTAGAGGATTTCCTTTCAGTAATTCTGACACTTTTAGTGAATGTAGTGAATAGTAGGCTGCAATGATCTCTTTGGTTATTTTCAGTCTGGTAAAATCTGACAAGATTCTCTCCACTCATCATTAACATTCATTGAAATGCTTGAGTAGAGAGTGTTTATAATTATTTTCTGAATATCTGTTGATGTTATTCTGCTATATGTTTTATATATAGCATGATAGAGTGAGCTTCTCAGCTCTTTTTATATTACAATTTTTGTAGAAAAATACTTTTCCACCTTCAGGTTTCCTCTCCTATTTTCATTTTCCAATTAAAAAATGTATTTCATAAACATATCATATCAAACTTATCCAAAATTTGGAAGTTCAGCATCATGCTCTTGTATGATGTGTTTCTGAGTGGGAAGAGGTCACCCATTGCTTTTTACCATTGAATGCCCCAGCAGAATGGTGAATGGTGTTGTTGGGTTTTTTTTCCTTTTTAGTTGCAGTAGAGTTTACAGAAGTGGAATGCTGTACCCTTTGATTTAAGTGATTTAAGTCATCATCACCCAAATTTGGTTTTTTGTTTGGTTTTGGTTTTGTTTTGGTTTTGGTTTTTTTTAAGTAAAATGTTCCAGAGAAACTTATAGGGCTTTGCATTATAGGCCTAAGTAGTAAATTTATAACCTGTATTTGCAGTACATTTTTGTAACTGTATTTTTCTAGTTTGGTTTTGAAAGCACTTTTATATCTCCTTTCTTCACCCATATCAGTATCAGAAATGATACAGTCTCTTTCTTGATTTTTTGTGTTTTTTTTTTTTTTTTTTTTATTCTTACTCTATTAGAAACATATAGCAAATATATATATACAGTACAGTTTCTTTTGCAGACCCTAAAGCAAGACATTTAGAGAGTCTGCTTGTAATCGCTAAATAGCACAGAAACCATATGGTGAGCAGATGTACACTATGGACAATGTGGAATAAACTCTTCCATCAATACTGTAAATATGTAGAAACTTGTGCTTTCCCTACTTCTCTCTCCCTCATTTCTTCAATATTCCTTCTGTAGACAGGTATATGTAATTGGTTGAATTTTGTTTATTACAGGCTTACATAAACTAAAAAAAGGATGTTCATACAAATGTTGCCAATTATTATTAGTTTTACTGCAGGGAGACAGAAGGGGCAGAACTGCTGTGACTGCAGTTAGCAGGACATCTGGCATTGACTTCTGTGAGTTCATGATCAGACATTTTACCCTTCAAAAAAGTCAATGCTTTTATATTGTACTCTTATCTACTCTACCAAGGGTCACTGTCTAGCAAACAGCAGTTTAATATGCAGTATACTTCCTTCAGCTAAAAAAAACTCCAAACCCCAAACCTCGATATTTATGTGGTTCACTTTTCTTCAAATCATTACGTGGCAATTAAAGGAAAGCAATGACTGGGGACTAAGTAGAAAAGTATATTTCATATCCTTTCAGTGAACTAATAAAAAATTTATGCCCTTTTATAATACAGTATAAGCTGATGCAGGCTTACAAGGGATTGGAAGTAGGATGTTATTCTTAGTACAGAGCATCTGTGTTTATAAAGCAAATTTTGTCATTATATCAGCAAGTATAGTTTACACTGGTTTATATAGATCAGATGTATTACATACTAACCTTTCAGTATTAAAAATGCAATACAGCAGACTGCTGAATTTTAAGGTGATATTAGAAAATAATAACCTAAGAATTAATAACAGGTTTTGAAATAAAATTAGATACTTCAAGAAATAACATTTATTCATATATATATTTATATAGATATATATGGTAGATAAGAAATACAGAAAGACAGATATGGAGATCAATGGGATCTCAGATCACTTTAGCACAGGCAACTGCAAATTGATTTCAAAAAGTGTAATTATTCTTCATGGTTGCAGATTTTTTTTTTTTTTTTTTTTTTTAATGTGCATTCTTCCACTGTTTCCTATTGCCAAGATATTATTCTTACACATTGTTTCTTTCTCCTGCCACCCCTGGTTTCACCTGAATCTCCTAGAAATGGTACCGTTGTTTGCTTGATTGAACCTGGTATACAGTGTCTTCATGCTGGCAGTGTAACGTTTTATATCCTTTATTATTTTTACTTAGAGTCCTGTCTAAGATTTCAATTGTGTCTAAAAGATAGTATATGTAGCATGGTGTATATAATGTTCTAAGCTGGTGACACACCAAATCAACCATTCTTTTAAAATATTCCACCATGACCTCTCTTTCTATGTATATATATTATTTTTTAGCTCTTATTTCAAATATATTTAGTGAATTTTTATTATAAACTCAGCTGGATTAATTAGAAATTATACTCTAAATGCTTTTAATTCTTTTACCCCAATTTTCAGTACATTGCTGTGAATTGTATATGGTGTAGGCTGTAATTCTATCAGTTGCTACCAAATTATTCCACCCAAATTGGTTGGTTAGTTGTCTATATTCTTCTCCAGTCAGAGGATTGCTAGTTATGGATTGTATATAGGCCAAGGGACACCATGAATTTATTATTAGCATAATTAAAATCTTGACAGTCTAATGAAAGTACTCTAGTCATAGCATATTGACACATATTTTTCAGACTGGCTAATTATTGTAGCTTATTTGCATTAACTTTCCAGTCAAAAATAGCATAAATACCTCTGAAGTATCTTCGTTGTCATGATCATTTCTCCACTTCTTCTAGGACCCACAGGCAATGATTTCAATTTTGGGGTATAAAGAGTACAGTGAACTGCCACTAAGACATGTCCTTGACTCAAATAATTTTGATACGAACTTTGTGGTTATTTCTTCTTACTCTTGGATCCATTTGGGGTAATTTTAAAGCTTGGTCTTGAAATCTACTAACTTGGTTGTCCTTTATTTGTTTGCAATTCTCTTTCATATATTGCCTTTGAATTATGTAAATGATTGACTACATACATACTACATGATTTTCTTAAGCTGGATACTTGCTTTTGTGCACATTTTTGTCTTTAAAACTGTTTTTTCTGATTCCCAGGTTTACATTTGTTTCATATTTGCTAACTAATTGTTTGTGATTTTCTTGTAGCCTGACCTCCTTTATTGCTAGGTGCCTGTACTTTTGAAATCTTAGTGTTAGGCAACTGTCCTTGCCTGTACTCTTGTACACTGCATTTTTATTTTAGGGTGACTTGTAGTTCATCCCACACAGAATTCTGCTTGTTATTGCTATCTCATTATTTAAAAATACATCAATGAGAATTAGAGTTGCATAATACAGTGGTATAAAACTCAGTAAAAGCTAAAACAAAGTGCTTAATAGTAATCTGGTGGTTAGAAAACCTCTGTTCCTATTTTGTAAGATAAACCAGAGGTCAAGATCATCCCAAACAAGTTTAGCCTTAGAAATCCTGAAACTCATATTTTTCAGTTTAAGAGAAAATTTTGACTTCTTACAGCAACAATGGCAACAATACATTTATTAAGATGTATGACTACCTTTACCTGACAAACATATGAATAAACGAGGAACACATCTGTAAACCTATGATATCAGGTACTCAAACTGATCTCTTTAAAATAGCTTTTACATAATAAAAATAACAGGTCAGCTTTGGAAACCCAAGGTAGCAACAACGTATCTCAATTTCCAAATATACTTCAAGTATATTGGTGTAAAATACTAATTTCCCTTATAGGTTTTTTTTTTTTTGTTTTTTTTTCCACCAATCTAATATCACTAACTGGAATTGCTAAGCTACTCTTTGAAAGGTCATGGAGAGGAGAAGTGCCTTAGGACTGGATGAAAGGTAGTGTCACTCCAGCCTTCAAAGAGTGCAAGAAGGAGGACCCAGTAATCAGAATCACACAGTATTTCAACTTTGAATGTACATACAAGGATCAGCAAAGTCCACTTCCTGATCCTGCACTGGACAGTGCTGAGAATCACACCATGTGACTGAGGGCATTGTCGAAATGTTTCTTGAACTCTGTCAGGCTGGTGCTGTGACCACTTCTCTGGGGAGCTGTTCCACTGCCCAGCCACCCTCTGGGTGAAGAACCTTTTCCTGATGTCCAACCTAAACTTCCCCTCATGCAGCTTCAGACCATTTTCTCTGGTCCTGTCACTGCTCACACAGAGAAGGGATAAGTTCCTGCTCCTTCTCTTCTCCTGACAAGGAAGCTATGGACTGTAAGGGGGTCTCTCCTCAGTCTCCTCCAGGCTGACCAGACTGAACTACCTCAGCTGCTCTGTGTATGGCTTCCTGTCAAGACCCTTCACCATCTACATAGCCCTCCTTTGGTCATTCTCTAATAGATTAAAATCTTACGTTGTGATGCTTAAAGCTGCATACAGTATTAAAGGTTAGACCACACCAGTGTAGGAAACTACCGTCCAGGAAAGATGATGGAACAACTCATGCTGGTTGTCATATATCACTACACGGAGGCAAAGAAGTTGTCAGGAGTAGTCAACATGGATTCATCAAGGGAATGTCATGCTTGACCAAGCTGATTACCTTCTGTTGATGGCATGGCTGTCAGGATAGATGAGAAGAGGGTGTCGATCTTTGACTCCTGCAAGGCTTTTGACCTTGTCTCCCATAACAAACTCACAGGTAAGCTCAGCAGGTGTGGGTTAGATGAATGGACAGTGAGGCAAGTCTGGATGAATGACAGAGCTCAGGGTCAGGTTGTGGAGTCCGGATGGAGGTCCATAGCAGTGTTCCCCAGAGGTCAGCACTGGGTACAGTCTTGTTCAGCTCATTTTACCAATGACTGGGAAGAAGGGACAGAGGTGCCCTCAGCAAGTTTGCAGATGACACAAAACTGGGAGAAATAGCTAATACCCCAGAGAGCAGTGCTGCTGCATTCAGAGAGACCTGGACTGGATGGAGAGTTGGGCAGAGAGGAACCTAGTGAATTTTGACAAAGGCAAGTGCAGGGTGCTGCACCTGGGGAAGAATAACCCCCCACACCAGCACAGGGGCTGACTGGCTGAGTGGGAGCTCCACAGAGAAGGACCTGAGGGTGGTGAACAAATTGTCCATGAGCCAGCAGTGTGGCCTTGTGGCCAAGAAGGCCAGTGGTGTCCTGAGGTTCATTAGGAAGAGCATTGCCTGCAGGTCGAGGGAAGAGATCCTGCCCTGTTACTCTCCACTGGTGAGCCTTTGCCTGGAATACTGTGTCTGGTTCTGGGGGGTCCAGTTCAAGAAAGACAAGGAACTTCTCAATAGCTGCCAATATTATTGGGGGACTGGAGCATCATCTTGTATGAGGAAAGGCTGAGGGAGCTAGACCAGTTTAGCCTGGCGAAGAGGTGACTGACTAGGGATCTTATAAATGTGTACAAATATCTTAAGGGAAGGTGCCTAAAGGACAGGACCAGACTGTCTCCAGTGGTGTCCAGTGATAGGACAATGAGCACAAACTGAAATATAGTTTGAGGAATATGAAGACATACTTAATAGGAGGAAAAACCTTTTTCTGAAGGTGGCCAAGCACTGTAACAGGCTGCCCAGAGATGTTGTGAAGTGGATTTTTTTTAAACTTGCATGATCTTAATCCCGTGCAACCTGCTTTAGGTGAATCTTCTTTAACAGGTCCAGTTGGACTAGGATGTTTCCAGAACTTCCTTTCAACCTCAACCATTTAGTGATGCTGTGAATTCAGGAATTTGTCATTTTTATGATCGGAGCATTTCCATACACCCTACTAAACAGCGTAATGCAGCTATTAGCTGAGACTTTACTTACACATTTGCTGATTTGTTACTCTGTAACATTATTTCATAATAAACAGATTAGAAAATTATGCATCCGACACATTAGCATTTCATCAATGGGGATACTTTCCCTATTATAAAGCTTTCAAAACTTGGTGTTATTTCTGGAAGAAGAGGAAATAGATTTACGATACTTCTATTTCCTTTGGTCATCAGCTTTGGGCAATAAGTATCTTACTTGATTTTTTTTCTGTTAGCTTTTTTTAATTTGGTTGCACTTTATTTCACATGAATATACGCAACTCACAGCAGCTCCAAAAAGTGAAACAAGCTCTCCAATATAGTTCTGGCAAAGCACTGACCTGAAAAACCCTTGGCATTTCATTCCGTGGTCTCTCCTGAGGAGAAGTTGCCAATCATTCAGAACAGTGCCAAATTGTATAGTGCTTTTGTGATGTGAAAAAGGATCTATTAAATGCTGGTGGGAGACTACCCAGCTGATTTATTTCATTTCAGTTGCAAACAAAGTAAATGAAGTCTCCAGGCATAAATCTAATTTTTCTTAAAAAGAAAAAGTGAATTTACTGTTTTTTGTAACCAGTTTGATACAAATATAAATCGTCTTGTCTTTTCTTTTCTTTTCTTTTCTTTTTTTTTTTTTTTTTTTTTTTTTTTTTTCCCCCTGTATTGTGCTCAAAGAAACTAAAGGAGAAAAAAGAAAAAAAAGAAAAAAAGGGAAAAAAAAAAAAAAAAAAAAAAAAAAAAAGGTGAAAAATCTTTCCTGGCATGAACCAGGAAACACATGAAAACACAAAAAAGAATGAATGCCAAGTCCTGACAGCTAGACTCAGTAAAAAAACAGTGCTGACTTTCTGGGAAATTAAAATATCTAAGAATGGACATACAGGAGAAAATGAGAAACTGGAGGTGGAACGTGACATTGGCAAATCTCTTAGTCTCATTTATGGGTGAAAAGGAAACCTTGAACTGAGTTAAAAGAATGCAATCTAATTTCCTTAGGGGAGAATAAATAGTGATTTAAAGATGGAAAACTTTCAGTGTATCAGGATTGAGTTTGCCTCTCATGACCATGAAAACCAAAGTGGAGAAAGAAAGAGGGATGGAATGTATGCTTTAAGGTTGTTATGTCAGAAGAATCTGGCTAGAGGGATAATAACCAATATAATATAGATAGCACTATATATGCATGCATTAAAGTATCTTAAAGGCTATGAACTCTTTCTGAGTAAAAGGCCTATAGATTTAAATCAAATTGAAACAGCTAGCTAAGAGCCTGTCACTTCTGAAAATACTGGACTTTGCATTTCATACTTTTGTTCACGTCTGAATAAAATTTTTTGTTCGCTCTGATGTAATTGACATAGGAGTCAGACAACACTGTAGATGAAGGTATTCTTGTACCTCTAATAGCTAAATATCCTAATATAGTCTTCTGACCTCTAACTTAAAAACCTATCTAAAACCTTGGGCTTTGTTCCCATTTAAGTTAGGTAACATGTCTTGGACAATACCTGAACTTTCATTTTCCTTGTTTATTTGGTTGTTTAGATGGTAAACACTAGCTCCTTGTCCTGTTTTAGATTATAAAACTGTAGAGTGGGAGTAAATGGATAACTGGATTTCACAAACCTTTAGTATTAATGTTGAGACTCTGGCATTAGTGGTCCCAGTATTCCTGGGGTTTTTTTGGAAAAATAATACATTATGAAGAAAATTCTTGCTTAATACTGCTTCACAGATCATTTCCTAGTGAAATGCAGTAGCCAATTAGCATGATACTTGGTTGTATAAAGAAGAAGAAAATAATTGGGATAAATATACAACACTTATCTGTTGATATCTGGCTTATATAAACATGTTTTGAGGGATGAAATACAGTATATACAAGCTTTATGTTTATAAACAGAGAGAGGTATACAGCTGGTGACAGCCCAGACTGTCCTCAGTTGTAGGCAGAGCATCCTTTCATTCCACTGAAGTGCAAATGGTGAGCAAAAATCTTCCTTGACATTATCCATTGTGTGAGGTGGTTGGTCAGAAGAAATACATCTGACCAGGATGTATTATTATCCATTATTTTTCATTCTTATGAACATTTTGCTTTAACAATGAGAAAACAACTGGGAAAATGTCTCACTTTTGAGCCTGGCTCAAGCTGAAAAAGCCTTTTCAGGAGATGTCCTTGCCTTTGCCCTTGAAGTCAGAAAAGCCTTTCAAGAGTTTTAGATATGTTATGTGGTTGACTAGTGCAAGCAGAAAGAGATGAGTTCTGAGTTGCCCTCCTAGGACAGCACAAAGCATGGTAACAGATTTCAAAAATAAGGTGGTTTTAAGGAATGCAGATCCCTTAAACTCCATACAGTACCTTGTATATATTCCTGAAAGTGTGATCTTGTGTAGATATTATTTCACACTAAATCAAGGAGGTATCTTTTTGGCAGAAATTTCTACCAGTTTAGCTGTGTTCCTTTTGCTCTTCCTTAGCTGAAAAGTTCAAACTTTTTGAGTGCTACTGATATGTCAACTTTGAAAATAGTTTGCTGATGTTGATGCAAGCACTGCTTCAGCACAAAATGAGAGTACTGGTGCTGAATATCCTGTTATTGCTAAGGAAACCTTTTCTAGGCTATCAGTGAAATTTTCCAATTAGTGATAGATTTGTTTAGAATAATTAAAAAAATAGATTAAAGGGCTAAAAAATGCAGCTAACTTATGAGGTGATTATCAATTCAAGCTATAGCATAGGGAATATAATACGAACAAGGGAATATATTGCTTGTTCTTGAATGCAAAAGAGCGCTAAAGTAATTTACGGTGTGGTTCCCTAAATATATTGGAATGTGAAATTTGGGACATAGTGGGGTTTTTGTTAGCAAATAGGTATGTATCAAGTAAACTACAGACTCACTCATTATGTAGACATCAAATTAACATTGTCCTTAGCTAGATCACACTTACTCCAAAATACTTATTATAATATAATCTATTTTTTGTTAAAAGAGCCTTTCTGTTCTATTTTTTGCTGATATTTTGAATGAAAATTTGCTTTCTCTTGGGAGCTTATTTCATGTTACTTATTCTTTACAATTTAGATCTTTTATTTTTCACCATGAAATAACTCTTAAACAAAAACCATAAAACTAATTTAATATATATCCTATATTCTAGAACTTTTAATTTCAATATGTGCTAAAATCCCATGAAAGTTGTTTTGATTTTTCTCCTTCCTACATTTCAAATGTTTAAATTATATTATCTTATGATACATTTTATACTATTTTGTTCCATTGTCAATATTGTAAGAGTTAAATTTAGGTAGACTGACTATTCTCCCTGTTTTCTATTTTCCTGGGCATCCAGAGCAAAATAATTCAATATCTCACTAAAGTTTTCACTCCAGAATTTTTCCATCTCAAAAGCTCCTCTTACACCACAATGAGAATTTAAGTTCTAATTGGATAAATATATCAAACTTGCAAAAGTGATCTGCAAACATATCTCATTACAAATTTTTCTTTATGCCTAATATGATAAACAAGCCTATGTGATAATTTTGTAAAAATTGTTCTTATATTCCATGAAAAACTTACTTGTATGATTTAAAAAATCCAATTTTATTTAGAATTTTAAAAAATCTGAGTGATTATGAGAATATAATTTTACTGTCTTTGGGAAAGTCAAGGTTTCAGAGTCAGAGAGGTAAAGATTCAAAAACAGGCAAAGGCTTGAAAATTTCTGGGCAAGTATTGATGCAGTGATCCTACACATGAATTACTGGTCTATACAATTGCTGAAAATTGAAATGTCCTTGGAAGTGGTGCTTAAATAATCCCTCAACTAAACTTGGAAGAGTGCAAATAGCTATGTAATGTTTTCAGCAAAGTACATAATGTGAAGGGAGTTACACTATTGAAATTTTGCAACTTGTGTAAAATATTTTCAGAAGGCTTTCAGAAAAGGATCTCATATTATTTGATCTTGCTTTACGTACCTTTGAAAGTGTTAGTTTGCAAGCAAGACTTAACTGACATTAATTCGGTCTCTGTTGTCATCTCACATTTTCTGTCAGTATGGATTTTGTGTAATTCTGTGGAGTTACATTAGGATGAAATTTCTATGAGTGGAAAGTAACTAGGTTTTAGTTACAAATTTGAATTAAAATTTCTATGCTACACTCAACATTTGACTTTACATTTGCAATCAGAATTATGTATTACATGTTTTACAAAGAGAAGAGGTAAAGGGAATAAAATTATATGTACCCATCCCATTACTGTCAGGGAATGAAGGAAATGGGTGACTCCTTATTGGTTATTTACACAGGTATTCAACAAGGCCATTAAAATTTCAGTGCACACACATTTCTCTGCTCTTGAAATACTCCTTTTTCTATATGGGAGTACAGCTGCATTTCTGCCTGCCTATTAGTAGCATAAAATGTGGGGTTTATTATTATGGACTGGCATAGGCGCAGTCATCACAAACAGATTTAACAGCATACAGTTAAACAGTATTGATATAGGATAAAAGAGTAATTAGGTTTGTCTTTTTCTAATAAACTATGCATAAACAACTAAATAGTTGCTTTTTACAAATGGGAAAATAGGCATTTAAAATAGATTTGTTATGAAGAAATTCCAGAATTAGCATGACAAACTGAAGAGAAGCACAACCTTTGATTCCCCTCCCTTCTTTGCTTGAGCTGATGTGTGGACTGAAATCCAGTATTCAACATTAAAGCAGCAATCTGCAGCAGAGTGGATGAATTTGTGATAAATTGTCCCTTGAGGTTTATGAAAGATATTCTCTATAAAACCATCCACTGTATGTTTCTCCACATTAGTCAGTTTCTGATATTCAGGCTGCTGAAACTTCTAGACCAGTAATGTTATCTGCCATCCCAAAGCTGTAAACAACTCTTTGTTTATAGCGGCAGTGCTCATACATCCATTTCAAGGTTTTACAGCGATAAAAGGCTGACTGCCTACATAAACTGGAGTGGGCTGCAATGTTGTTATTTTGTTTATTGCTCTTTTACTGCAGTGGTCAAATAGTTCCTCTGAGACTAGACACTGGTACTCTGCCATCTGTACAGTCAGTGTTAGACAACTTGCGTCAACTAAACGAACTACTATGACAAACAATTATAATGAGCATACTCATTAAATAAAACATTGCCATATTAAATTGTGGGGGAAATGTGGAAGATTAATAGCAAATTAAGAAGAAGATGTCAGTTACCTTTTAATGGATAATGACAGTAGCCCCAAGAGAGGTTTTGATTATATTCATGCTGCTTAATTTCTTCAGTCTGAACTATTGTTATAATTCATGTCATTTTATTACACCAAGAAAATAAGGGTTTACTACTTAAGATAGATAGAAGATTCTTTTCCTATGTCTGCTTAACATTGTGTTGTCATTGTATAACAGAACAATAAAATTTTGAAGTTTATGTGGCATTCATTCCCACAAAATTCACTGTTGGAGGTGCAGTGTTTCTTAATGCTGAAAAGTTTCTTCAATTATTAAAAATACACATCTACTTTATTTTTTTCTTTTCCTGTAGTTAATTTTTCCTTTGAAAAATCATGTTAACAAGTGCAATGCCAAGTAAGGAAGGAATTTAATCTACAGTTTAAAACATTTTAATAGGGTTACCGCAAATTTTAAAAGCTTAGCCATCAGCTCTGATTATGAAATCAGGGATATATAGCTTACTGTCATGCCATATTGTGCCACTGTCTTCAAGGAGTTCCTTTAAAAGATTATTCCCTTTTTCACTGGTCACATTTCAAGTCACTGAGCACTTAAGCATTTAAAAAAAACAAAGAAACAAAACAAAACAAAACAACAACAACAACAAAACCCACCACCACCAACCAACCACAACAACCAAACCAAAAAAAAAAAACCCAAGCAGCTTAAATGATTTTAAATAATATCAGGTTCTCACAAAATAAAGAAAATCACATGGGAATATAATGAATATCTGCAAATGTGTGTTTTTATTGGTCAGTTGAAAATGTTTCTTTAGCTTCAGTGGGAAATCTTTATTAACCACATACTATTGTCATTATTAAAGGGGAGCAGGGAGAAAATGGAGAATACATTTATCTTTTCCTGTTACTTGAGTAGATACATAATAAAAATTGGGAGCCTGACAGATTATTTCTCCAATTAAGCCTAGGTTTATTGTAGATAAGGTAATTATGGGGATATCCCATGGTTTAATCCTGACTGATTTTGATAACATGGTGCTAAACTCAAAGCTCCCTGACCAGCATTTTCTGGTAATAAGGCTTTTGCTGGGTGCTTTGAACTCAGCCTTAATGAAGAGCTGTTACAAAACCTGAACTTTTGCTGAGCACATTAAAGGTCTTGCTTAATAAAAATCTTTAGGGAGCATACCCAAGAATTTTAATCTGCTCTGAAAACATTGTCAGCTGGAGTGTATTCCTCTTTTCCAAGCACAGAAATCTGATTTTTTTTTTTTTTTTTTTTTTTTTTTTTTTTTTTTTTTTTTTTTTTTTTTTTTTAAGAGTAGATAAAAGCAGTGAATCCACTTTTTGGTGGTTACTGTTTAGTGGATTTTCCTTTTTTATTTAATTGATACGGAAAGGAAGTCTAGAAAGGTAATAGACATTTGTTGATAATAAATAATATTTATTATCTTCTACAAAGAAATTACACTTAAATATTTTCACTCTTAAATAAATAGTTAACAAGGGGTTTTTCTCTTGCTAATATAAGGAATGAAGGAATAAAAGAAATGCTTGTCTCCAGAGACATAAATGAACAACGCTACTTCTTTCTCCCTAGGAAGCCCAAGTCATCCAAGAGCACACTAGTACATGAAAAAAAGTAGGGCTCATTATACTCAGTGTGGGTGTGGATTATTCAGATTAAATTAAGATGGCATAAATTTAACTGGAACTGTTTATTTTGCAGTGAAGTTAGGAAGTGGCTGACAACTAACTAGACAAGGAAAACAATGCTCATGCAGCTGAAGCACTTGATGGGAAATCAGCAGACCTTGCTTCAGCTATAAATTTCACATATATTTCTGTATATTGTGATGTGAGGTATGTAAATTCAGATATGCAAACACTGTGCCTCCCACTGAAATTAGGTATCCCTTAAATCTGTGATATTACATTGTCTGTTTGCATTGTAAGGATCGGCAGTGTGGGGAGAGTCAAACTCATGGCAGGCATTCATTATGATATCCCGTAAAATAAGACAAAATGGAGAGGTTGTGTCCATTTTAAATGCTGACGTTTTCCCATCCTATTTTTTAGGTATTATATTGTGTATATCTAAAAGCATGACTGAAAAGTATTGCTGGAGCCCTTCTATGATGACCTCATGAAGTCACAGTTTTACAGTTTTACCTCTATCCAACAGTGCAGCCATCGCTGATCTATCCACTAAAAAAAAAAAAAAAAAAAAAAAAAAAAAAAAAAAAAAAAAAAAAGACAAAAGTTTTATTAGGTAGTGTCATCAGATGCTCTCCATAAATAAAAAATAGTAAATAGACGAGTGTTTGTACATATGTGGGTATGCTACTGCGTGTATGCCAATCTAAGTACCTGAACAAAAAAAAGTCTTTTGTCGCTTAAACCATTTTTCTTAGTAACTACTTTTCCTGGGTTTAAAGATTCTGCAGCTGACATTTGTATCAAAGGGTTAAGGTCTTTGTTGTCATAAGGATGGATGACCTCATTATGACTGCAGTGCATGACTGAGAAAACAGAGAGGTTGAGATGGGAGCAGTCACAGAGTTGCTGAGCTAAGTGGCTAAGCACTGCTTGGGACAGCTGATTTGTCATTGATACCTAATATATCAAAGCAAGAAGGAAACATGCTTGTTTTCTGGAGAACCCTGGTAAAAAAGGCAGGTGTTAGCAAAGTAAATACGGTTGTTAATATGCAGTGATAAATTGTTGCAATTACTGCATGATCCATGAGAGTTGATATAATTGGTTGTAATGACTCGTTCAGTCAGGAGTACTACTGAAGATGTCCAAGCCTATGCAGTGGGTTGGAATCAACGACCGTTAAAGGCCATTTCCTACCCAAATGATTATAATTATCCTCTGAATACAATTTTATATCTTGTACATGATATTTAAAATGCTAGTTCTATCTATATTAAATTAAGTAACACTATTTTTTTTTTTCTCTTTGCTTATATTAAGGTGAGGTTTTGACAAACTACATTAGATTTCACTTATTGTTTATGGTCTGTAGAGCAAGCATTTCTCACTAGGAGGGGTTATTTACTAAAAAATATTTTATACTTGTTGATTATGTGATATAATTTAAGAACAAAATTAAAGCATTTGGAAGTATAGATTCAATTTTAGTCTGTATAAACTACTGCACTATGGATGTATGAAATTTCAGTTGGTCACTTTTTTATTATGTATTTTTGTCTTTACAACCATTAACTCTAATTTTATTTAACTAGCCTATCTTTACCTACATCATGAAACTCTTCAAATTGTCCCAAAAGCCTTCTGTATCTCCTCTGTTGTCTGCAATCCCATGTAAAGCACATGTAAAATATTTCCATTTTGATTTGGTGGAGAATCATGCTTAGCCAATTCAGCAGGTGTAAAAGAGTACAGTGAAATGGAATTTTGGATTATGATATCATTTTTGGTCTTCTTTAACTTGAACTCAGTGGCTAAGTGTTTTCTTTTGAATAGTGACATGATTTGCAGTTGTTTTTCTGTAGCTGGAAACCTCAGTTAATGCTATGGAGAGTATAAATACTAATCTAAAATGTAGAGTCTTTCTTCATGAATTCTAAGTTTTTAATTATTCATTACAAATATTAGACAATCACAGATGATTTAAGACAATTCTGGTCTCCTGGCCATGTTAATATGTACTTCATAACACCTGTTTTTAAACTGATTGAACAGTAAACCCCTGTTTCTATGGTTACACTGATATATTTTGACTCAAGAAGTATGATCTACTATATTGCTGAATATAGTAATATTGTTTTGAATACTTCGCCAATTTCAGAATTAAAAACATAAAAACTGAACATCTTCCATCATGTATATACCTGTGGATGGGCTATAAATAACTATTTTTATTTTAACAGGAAGAAAATATTTTCACAGGAGGTTTTAATAGTTCTATGGTAGTACCAAAAGTCCACAAAATTATCTGCCTGGGATCAGAGTTTGCCTGATTTTTAATCTGGCAGTTTTCAATGTGTTTTCTTAAAGGAGCTTGTACAGTAAGGAACATAAGAACTTTTCTCTTAATGCTGAAAAATATATGCAAATAATACATAACAATGGAATAATGGACAATTATATAGAAATTACCTCTGAAAGTCATCTAGGCCAAAGCATCTCTGTTAGACTGGATGGCTCATAACATTGTCTAAGCCATGGCTCAGACATGCTGGCATTGTCAAATGCCATGTCATTTAGTATCTCCAGGTACAGAAGTCTCATAACCTCTCTGAGGAGCCTTACCACCTTCACCCTATAAATATATACATAACTTTATATACATATACACAACTTCAATCAAAATTGGTTTAACTTGTAATTTTTTGCCTGACATCCTCTATCGGTGAACATCTGAGAAGAGTCTCCCTCCATATTTCTTTTCTGTTGAGTATCTGTAGATATCAATAAGGCCCCCCAAACCCATCCCCTCCCAGGCTGAATAGACTGAGCTCCTCCAGCCTCTTCTTGAACAACTGTTGCTCCAGGATAACAGTGTCGGTGCCATACAGGAGAGTCCCAGAGAGGTGGGCAGAGTATCACGTGGGTCTCAAGTATAGGAGCAGGATCTCTCTTTGGACCTTCTGGTTTCAGTCTCCTTGCATAGCTTTGGGCATGAAACGCTCCATTGCTGTCTGGGGGACTCTGCTACCTCATTGGCACAAACAAAACTTTATCTCCCAGCTAGAGTAGAAGGAAGTTTGAATTTTTAAATGTATTTTGGTCCTTACATGCTGCACTTGTGTGGAAAAAAAGCCCACCAGTTTTGTGCTGGTTATCCATAAGACTGTCAGTGAATGAATGATTGAGCTACTAAAGTGGGAAGATATTTAGAATACACATGAAATACAAACTTCAGTACTTTCAGAAGTAAAAGTAACAAAAATCAGTCCAGAAAATTCAAAAGGATTAGCAACTAAGATATACTTCAGAATTTCATATTCATTAAGTGGACGTTGTATGGGAAGGACAGAATAGATTTTCCACTTCAAAGAACAGTCTGAGAACAAGGAATAAAGAGCTAGATGTGGTATTGGAATCTAAGCAGCAGCAGAATTCCAAACATATTAGATAAAAATTCAGAATTCTGAGAAGGCTCATATAGAACTGTGTTCCTTCTGAGTTTTGTATCTACCTATTTAATTAAAATACTGCATTTTGAGCATGGACAATTAAAAGTTTTATGCAAACCCCAGAAAAGCATATCCTAGTATGAAAGTGTAATTTTAAGAATGAAGAGGTCCCTCAAATACCCCTCATTTGAAAATGTGACTTTTCAACTCCTGTCAGACATTCCTATAAAAATTATCTGTTGACTATAGACCTGCAAACTGCTCAGAAAATCACTTTATCACATGAAAAAAGTTCTGCTTTTTTTCCAGAGTACTTAGGAAAAAAAATCTTTGCTACTTCTGTGTGGTTCAGTAATACAGATATGTTTATCCATAATAAATTATCAGAGATGCACACACTGGTTTCCTAATCATAAGTTGATTTGGTGTCAGTCCACAGACCACAGACATATGCACGGCAGCATTCATGTAAGTTGATTTCACCTTGTGATACACAGTCACTAGACTGTACCTTGCTTTTTCAGGGAACTTGAAAGCAAAACCAGGTTTTTACAAGCAATTAATTTATGCCCTCTTGTAAATAGTTGTTTCAATTATAAGCGCTACTTTTATTTCACACCTTCTATTCCCTGACAAACATAGATGTGATCAAAACTGTATGCAAAATAAAATTTTCGGTAATTTCTTACTGCCTACTGCCACTTGAAATGCTTTCTTCACTCTGGGAACTGCATGGCCCTATAAGATCTATGACAATTGACAAATTGTCTGAATGACAACCATGTCATTTAGTATCTCCAGGTAGATAGGCTGAGCTAATATCCATCTTCCTGATTTCCAGATTTAACCCCTATGGATTTTTTTGTTTGTGTTGACATTTAGTTTGCAGAGTAAAATAACTTTACCTTTGGTCATTGAAAAAGTAGTAAATTCTGTGAAAGTTGAAAATGCAATTGAGAGCCACTGCATTCAAGCATTATTAAATGCTGCTCTCAGAAGGTACATTTTTTACCTATTTTTCTTTACATATAAGGCATATAAGCTCTCTATAATTTTGGATCCTCAAACACTCAGGCTATTATCTGAGAAAACCAGGTTATGATTATTTACTGCATGGAATATGCCTGTTCTCTTAAGATCAGCCTTGCATAGCTACACAAGAGTTTTTTGCAATTCTAAATATTTTACAGCCACATATAGCTAGAGAATCTATATCATAATGTTTTGATCATGAATGATTTGGGTTGGAAGGGACTTTTAAAGATTATTTAGTACCAACCCTATCTAACTTGGTCTTGAACACTTCTGAGGATGGGGCACCCATCTTCTCTGGGCCACCTATTCCATCATCTCATCACACTCACTGTGAAAAATTCCTTCCTTATGTTCAATCTAAACCAATGGTCTATCAGTATAAAACCCTTGCCCCTTGTCTTGTCACCACAGATCCTGGTAAAAGGTCTCCCCCTACATTTCTTAAAACCTCCTTTATCTATTAATACAATATTAGCTAAAGTAACAACAACAACAATAGTAATAATAACTCTCTGTGGCCTTTGCCACCAGATATTAGTTAATACTACTAGCATAACCCCTGAAAAATTCCATGTGATTGTACCAAAACAGTTTCTGTCATACCGGAAACCTTACTTTGGAGGAATTCTTCTCTTTTGAAGTCTAATTCAGCCCTCATTTACTCAGCTCTTTTTCCTTTAAGGTGTGAATTCTCAGCTGTAGTGAGGGACCCAGGGCTGTATCAGAGCTCTGTGAGCTCTACTCACATCTTTGGTGTGAGCAAACGCACTGTAGTGCTTGCATCATAGCTGGATCCTTAAGGTTTGTTATTTACTGAAAACATGAAATAAATGCCTTTTTTTTTTTTTTTTTTTTTTTTTTTAAATGTCTGAATTACAGTGCCCTCCCATGGCAGAACAATAAGCCTTCTTACTTCACCAGTCACATAGCTGTGGTTTTTTTCAGAAGCAAACTCAGAGCTAATCTTTCCTGCAGTATCTTCACTGTGAAAGATGGACATGAATAATCTGAAGTATAGCTTTTCTTAATGGTGTTTTTAGCAGTAAGCCACGCTACATCCATTAAACATCTCCAGTGCTCGCTGGGCTACAAAAGGTTCTGAAAACCAGAGCAAGGCAAAATGTCCATTTCTACAGATTAGCTGCAGGGATTTCAGTGTGGGAGGATTTTCCAGGTCTGCGGGTGGTATGGCATAGAAGTATGGAAACTAGAGATATTTGAAAATGGGCAGTTTGTCACATATTTATACAGATACTTCCCCAAAGACTTTTAGCATTTGAAAAATCAGAACAAGATGGTTCACTTTAACTGTATTAAGTTTTCAAGAGGCCTTTCAACCATACTGCTTTTTATCCCATGCTCTTGGGGTCAACACAATGAACACCAGAGTCCTGCATAGTTCCTGGAAACAGATTTTAAAAAAGAATGTTGCAGTTAAAGGTTAACTATCTGAAAGGTGTGATGCCAGCCAACCCTCACCACCTTGCCACCCAAACGAACCTCTCCAATAAGCCATGTTGACTTTTCCTAACCCGAGTCCTTCACAGCATGGTCTTGTAGAATTCTATGCAGTAGAGTTGCCTACACAAGTGTGTATAATACTTCTGAAACAGGGGTACAGTGCTACCCAAGGCTTATTCAAATGAATAAGATTACTTTTCCTATTTTTTTTATTTTTAAATTTGGGGTTTTGTTATTTGTTTGTGTTGGAGATTTTTTCCTTCTTAAGTTTAGTATTCGTAACATTTCTTTAAGCAGTTGCATTTCTAATGAGAGCTAAAGGTAGAATTTATAAAATCCATGTAATTTAAGTTTAATAAATACACTATGCCTATTTTGAAACTTAGATATTTTGTATATTTCACATGTTTTTATGCTGCACAATTTGCTTTAATCAGGAAAAGAGGTAATTATATAAATGTTTATTCAAAGATATTTAGACAACCATGGAATCCTTTCCCCTTCACTTTCAGCTTCACACACTGCTTTTATTTTCACCATTTATTTTACTCCAAGAAAACATTTTTCATAGTGGTATAAGATGGTATCCTGTTGCTTGCCCTTTCCCTTTCTGTTTTAGTATAATAGATCTGTATTCCTTAGCTGTGGTTTATTCTGCATTAAAAAAAAAAAAAAAAAAAAAAAAAAAAAAAAAAAAAAAAAAAAAAAAAAAAAAAGTTTCAGATCACATATTTCTATGCCTAATGAACTATTTTTTCTTCACTTGTAATGATAAGCTATTCTATTCTGGAGAAATCAGACACTGCACAATGTTATCTCCCACAATCCCAAAGAAGATGAAATTAAGTTCACAAAGCAGTTATACATAATTGCAGCAATGCAGTCAAGCTCACCTGGGTAGCCTAAATTATGACATATGTATGTGGCAAGGCAACATGCCACATTTCCAATAACTGAGGTCATGAGAATGCTCTCAAATAGTCCTTTAATTTGAAACTGCTATTAAAAAAGTTTAGTTAATAACTAATGGACCTAGGAAAGTCGCCTGTCTGTACTACTTGCTGAATCTTAGCATATTTTGAATCTATATCAATTATAATGTAAAATCATACAATTATAGAACTGTTTAGGTTGAAAAATACTCAGGGTGTGGAGTCCAGCTGCAAACCAAACTCTGTCAAGTCCAAAAAAAAGCCTAGCAGCCGAAAAAAAGACAGATCGTACACTCTTACTTTGCCCTGATACTTTACTAGATAGTGTAAAGTCAAGAAAAACTATGCCCAGCAGGTTCTGACTTACAGATTTTTTTTTTCCCCATCCTCTTTCCTTTCTGTATGGGTTAATATCTCAAGCTCTGACCCTCCAACAATCCCTTCCTTTCTCTGATCTTATGGAGAGAAGATTCTGGTGGGTTGTTGGTATCCTTCCACTGGCAACATAGATCCCAAAGATGCTGTTTCTCTCTCCCATTAAACATGTCCTCAATTTCAATTCATTAAGTCTACACTGTGCTCCAACTCTGTAGCAAATTTTCATAGTGGCTTTATTCATGGTGGTGACTACAACCAGAAAGGTCCTGCTCTGCCATTAATTTTTTCTGAGGAGACCGCATCAATCTCAGCTTCTCTCTCTCCTAATGAATAAAAATGTATATTAATACCTGTGTAATCAGTCTTTCTTAAAGGCATTGGATCTTAGCTGTAGCAAGTGATCTTTAATTTTGGTATTAGAAATTAGTCTTCTTCAAATCAATAATTTTTCCGTTATGGTGTTATTCAGAATACTCCCTTTGAATTAAACTTGTTCAGAACTACAAATCTGGTTTTTCATTCATCTATCATTACATTAGGATAGCAATTTGCTATTACAAATATAAATAAATATTCTGGTGTTACAGAAAAAGAAAATCAATGCATATTTGAGTGGGACAAATGCATAAACATTTTTAATGAAAGATTAAATATGTACATACACCTTTGGTTTATTTTTCTGATGAAACTTCTTTGTTATTAAACAAAGTAATTAGAAGAAGAATTATTCCTTTTCCTAGTTTTTGGTGGGTTTTTTTGTTTGGTTGGTTGGTTTTGTTGTTGTAGTTGTTGTCTTTTTGGTTTTTGGTTGTTTGGTTGGGTTTTAGTGTGTGGGGGGGTTTGTCTGGTTGGTTTGTATGTTTGTTTGTTTCTTAAGAGTTTGCTGTGTAGGTTTTCTAGAAAAATTAAAAATAACTTTTGAGTATGTTTTTTCTTTGGTGAATTAATAATGATCAGAGTAAAATACTCTGTCAGCAGGGAAACTTTGAGGAAAGTATATTTTGAAAATATTGGAAGGTCGTTTTATGGCGGTGTTAATAATGAAAAATAATGTTTCCTGGGGTTTTTTTGGTGTTGTTGCTGTTGTTGTTTCTTTTTTCATATTTCTTGTGCTATGAATTCAGTCTGTTTGTTTGTTTGTTTTAATTGAATTGTGGAGCTTGGAGCAGAGCATAAAAGTATCACTATTCCCTTTTTTGTTCTGTGTGGGGTTTTTTTTAATGATGATATTGATTTATTTTATTTTATTTTATTGTATTGTATTTTATTGTATTTTATTGTATTTTATTATGCTAGCCTGGTTATGGCTGTGAAAGTATTTATTTCCAATAATGTTTGATAGCCTTGTATGTGCACCCTTCATTATAAAATTTCACATTTTCTCTTATTGCCTTTAGCAATTTTAATTTTCAATAATATGCAACCCCCATTAATGTAGTTGTGATCTCCTAATATTTAACTGTTTCCTAAGTCATACAGAGAATAGATTTAAGATATTGGAGATAGAATAGAGTTAAGATGTGAAGTTACCTTCCTAGTAGTCAGTGGGGATTCCACCCTTAACGGAAGTGTTGGCAAGATAGAATAAACCCTAATACCATAAAATATGCTTTGAAGTACTTGACCAAATGTGTTTTTAATCTTTAGATGTAATCAGTTGAGTACAGGACAGAAAGTACAGTTGGCAGTGATTGGGGAGTGTAAGAAAAATTGGAGTGCAGGGGCAGTATACTGTTCTTGCTTTTACCAGGAGAGAAAGAAGTGGAAGGAGAAAGAAGTGGAAGGAGAAAGAAGTGGAAGGAGAAAGAAGGGAAAGCTTCAGGCTGCCTTAACTTCCTGAGCAATTCCCACCCTTCTCTACTTCTCAAGTTCCTTCAGAACAGGAACAACCTTTCTCCTCATTATGATCAGTTTATTTTACTGGATGGATCTGGTAGGTGTTTCGGGGGAGAGAAACAATGTTACTGCCCATATGCCCACCACAGTTGTGTTGGCCAGAGGACAGAAGCACTGAGGTCAGAATCAAGCTCATCCTTGTAGGTGCAGGCACAAGTGTGCTCTGGCTTACCAGTCCTCTTGAAATGGAGCCTGCTTCCTGACACGCTTCTAAACAAAATGGGTAAATTCAAAATAAGAAGCAACAAGTGTCAGAAGAAGTGTGAATTTCAGCTCTGAATCTATTTTATTGTGCAGTATTTCCTGAGAGAACAGCAACTTGTTTTTCTCCTTCATCATTGACAGGAAACCAAATTTTCCCCAGTGTTCAGTTTGGGGACCTGATTCTACTAAATCTGTTTATCACTGATCTGGACAATGTGATTGGATGCTTGTTCAGTCAGTTTGCAGATGATTCCAAGCTGAGTGGGAGTGTTTGTCTTCTGGGGGGTAGGAAGATTTCAAAGAGGGATCCTCAGGGGTTGTATCAAGGGGCCAAGGCCAGTGGAATGAAGTTCATCAATAAAAAGACCTGGGTTCTGCACTTGGGTTGTAACAACCCCAGCCATTGCTACAGGATAGGGAAAGAGTGGCTGGAAAGCTGCCCAGCAAGAAAAGGACCTGGGAACACTGATTAACAGCGGCTGAACATGAGTCAGCAGCAAGAAGGCCATTGGCATCCTGGCCTGTATCACCAATAGCGTGGCCAGCAGCACAAGGGCAGGGACTGTCACCCATTACTCACCACTGGTGAGGCCACACCTCTAATCCTGCGTTGAGTTTTGGGTTCTTCAGTACACAAAAGATCTGAAAGTTCTGGAACGAGTCCACAGAAGGGCAACAAAGCCTATGAAGTGTCTGGAACACAAGTTCTGTGAGGAGATGGGGTTCTTTAGCCTGGAGAAAAGAAGGCTCAGGGTAAACCTTTGGCAGCTACCTGAAAGGAGGTTGTAGCAGGGTCAGTCTCAGTATTTTCTCACCAGTAACAAGCAATAAGACAAGAGGATATAGCCTCAAGTTGTACCAGGGGAGGTTTAGATTGCATATAATGAAAAATTTCTTTACTGAAAGGTTTATCAAGCATTGGAACAAACTGCCCATTGCAGTAGTTAAGTCAGGATCCCTGGAATTTAAAAAATGTGTAAATGTTAGATTAGGGGCATGGTTTAGTGCTTAACTTGGCAGATTTAGATTTCTGGTTGGATATGCTGATGTTAAGGGTGCTTTCCAATCTAAGGCATTATATGAATATGTAAAATATATATTAAAAAAATAATATGAAACAGTAAAATATATTTTTGTGCTGAGAAAATTTGATTATAGGTGTTTTACAGTAACTGCCATTGTAAACGAGAAGCTTAAACAATTCTTTGATTTGGTTTTAACTCTTTCTGTGTAATCTATTTTTAAATATGTAGGGAGAGTTTAATGATCTTCCCTTGTATTGAGCAGATTATGTAAATGCATTGAAAGGAAGTTGGAAGCATAAATCACAGATGTCGTTTTGATAGAAAGTTTGTAACCAGAAAAATCTACAGCTCCCAAATCCCAATGTGCTAATTACAAGGCGACATCTGGTATACAAATTTATGCCTAGCTAAGAAATGTTCAGACTAAAATAGAGTATGCCTAAGTGGGCTTAGTGTCTAAAACCTACATTCATCATAGGGAAACTTAAAATCATGTGATCGTGAAGTGTCTATGATCTAAACTGTCTGCAGATAGAAAAGTGATATAAACTGGAAGGGTTAGATGTGTTAGCCATGTACCCCTGGTCAATGTTTTATTTTTGCTTTATATAATATATTCACATATAGGCTGGATAGAAAAAATCCAAAATTTCTTAACTTGATAGTATATAATGTCTCTGACCTTTAATCCTAAGAAAGAAGATGTGTTTTCACTTATTTTGTGTTAAAAACATAAAGAGTGGAGCCAGTTATATCTGTGTATGTGTTCCAGATGTCCAGAGATATGGAGTGTATGTGGTTACAGAAGACTCTTATGCTGTAACAAATTTTATGGATAATATGAAAATATTTGAAAATGGGGTAATTCAAACACAATTTTCCAAGTCACTGCCCTGTCAAACTTTGAGGAGGGACACCATATATTTTATATATATATATATATATATATATTAAAAAAAAAAAAGTTAAATCTTGTGCACTTAAGTTTTAAAACTGAAATATCTTTAGTGGCTATTGAATATCCAATTCTCTTTTAAATTGCCTGTAGAGTTAATGACCCCCATGATATAACATACTCCCCTTTTTTACTCATCAGAAGAAATATATAAATTAGTAACTAGGAAGAAAGAATTTGCAAGAGTTCCTTTGCCTGAGGACCAAAATGATAATGTTGCTACTTCAGACTAACTGTATCATCCATATGACAGAAATCAATATAAAAAAATGGCCTGACTTTGAAAGCCTGGGAGATTATTCATATTGTACCTCTTCAGCTGGGAGGGAGTTTGTATAAACTCAGGACTTCAGGGTAACTAACAATGAAGGAAAAGTAACACTCCATAAATCTGACTCCAGATGACTCCAAGCTGTGTATGACATCAAATAAGGATAATACTGGACCTTACAAATTCTTACTTTGAGTACTCTAAATGAACGAGGCCTTATTTAAAACTGAATTTTTCACTGGAAATGTGCAATGCATTCACTTTTAAAACATATATCGTCAGAAAAACACTGAAGGTTAGGAGGTCAACATTGTTTGTCATTTCCTTAGCAAAAGAAGGAAGTGTATATTACAGACTTCTGGTCACCAAGGCTTTAATCTGAACACATCTGTGTGTATATACCATGAAAAAGCTACTTCATCTGAATATATTTAGTGACATGGAGCTAGCATTATTTCAAAGAAATAGTTGGTGGTCTGTTTGGCTTAGCATTGGGAAAATATAGTAATTTGGTTATAGGGAAGGAGTTCAGTTTCTGTCCAGAGCACTCTCTTAGATTTAAAGCCTCTGCCATCTGCATTCATGCACTTCTCTGTGTTTGGAAGCTGAGGTGGTTGCAAAGGATTGTGGAAAAACTGTCAGTTCAGTCTCAGACTAGAAGTATTCAGCATCACTGAGAGATTGAGAATAGATATGTAAAGCAGAAAGCAAAGAGTAGTTCATGCTATAGCAATGAAACCAAACTCAAATATTGTAGTTGACATCCTGCAGGCGCTAAGGGAGAAAGATTGTATTGTTGCAGGGGATCAAGACTGCCTACTGTGCTGATTCAAAGAATAAAGTCACTGAACTAATAATATGAGAGGCTTTATCCAGGGCTGTGACACAAAACACAAACTTAAATGACAGTTTAGAAAATTTCTTTATAGTGAAGATCATCTGGATGTTTTCTGAAAAACACTGTCTTCTTCTCCAGAAGTTTACATTACAGAGGTTTCAGAATGCTTTCGCGACATGGTGATACAAGTTTCCTGGAAGGATATCTAGCCAGAACTCTAGTTTTCCATGGAATACTGGTCAAACATTTAAATATTCAGTTAATACTGAATTTGGAGTAGATAATTTATCTGTCCATAACAGTAATGTCTCTACTGAATACCAAAATAGCCATTATTCAGAAAAGTATAGAAATTAATTGTTATTAATATTAATAAGATTTTGCACTGATATTGATGATAACTTTGATTCACTGGTTTGAATGCAGATTTTAAAAGTATTATTGTTTTCATGTTTTGGTTTCGGTTTCTTCTCTGTAGAGACAGTAGTTTGTACATTACTTACTGTCACTTGGGAATTTTAAGTTGGAGGTAGATTCAAATATAAAATTGGATGGATATACTGCCAATCCTCTTCTGATGCTTCTGCTTACAGTTGTTGAGTGTTAGCTATTAGTCCAAGCAAAGCAAGTAACCAGAAACAGAATTTCCGGTCACTTTGAACTGGCTCTGTAAAAAAATGTATGGAAGATGTTAAGGTGAAAATTAAATTTTCAAAATAAAAAATACTTGCAGTCTATTTCTACTTGACTGGTTTGCTAGTTCACTTTTCCTTGCCTGTGATGATTTTGTCAGGTTTTATGAGAATGCTATTTTACTCAGTGAGCATTAAGCATTGTCCATTTCCAGGACAGTGCTTGCTACATATGGCACCTCTTGCGCAGAAGACATATAAAGTAGGGACTAATGTTTGTGAGTTTTCCATAAATAAAGACAGCACATCAACAGAATTAAATGGTCGGTGCTTAGGGTGTGTGCTGACTAGCACTGTGCCTTCCCAATGTAATTTTAAGAAGGTAGACAAATACATGGATTTAACTTTGTACAGGCAATACTGGATTTTATTGTTTTAACATTAGTACATAGGCTCTTATGGAGGACCTAAAATTTGCTGCAACACCAGAAAGACATAGTTCCTCTGTATGTTTATGTCATCAGTCTCTCAGATAACGTAGAGCATGCATCATGGCATTACACAGCTATGTTCAGTCCCACCCACAGGTTAAATTTGTTGGTGCTTATAGATCCAATTAATGCAAGAAATTCTTGATTGCTGAAGCTACTTTTGGAGAACAAGTCTTTATCTGTATTTTTCTCTAGTGTAATTGAGCTAATTTGTAAATGCTGTTTAATAAAAAGTCACACAAAAATTATAGCATACTAAAAACAATAAACAAGTCTATCTTTAAACAACTCTGTTTGGATTCAAAGATGCAAAAAAACAAACAAAACAAGGGTCTCCCTGCAATACTTTAATTTGGTGTCCTTGTTTGTGTGCACTATTTCATCATTTAATTGTCTAATTGCATGTTATGGGGTTGTGGTGTGTGGTGTTTTTTTTTTTTTTTTTTTTTTTTCCTGTAAGGTCCTGCCTCATTTGATTCATGGAATTGGCAGTATTTTCTTAATGAGCAGTTGTTTGATAAGTTCTTCATTTGTTATTCAAAGAATGCACCCTGTGCTCTATTTTCTACAGTCCTGTTAAACCCTATTCTGAAGACAGAATCACTAACTTTTTCCTAGACTGTGCAGTAAAAATTACCATTGCAGTTGTGCCTGTGTTCTTTGCAAGAAGAATGTGGAAATCTTTTTTCTTGTGAGGTATTTTTTTGTCATCATAAAGTATATTGTTGTTAAATCCAGAGGCATTTACCACAACCTAACAGAGCTGGTAGAAGCTGGTGGTGACACAGAGTGACCACATTGCTACATAGCAAGGGAGAAGGGCAAGAAGACACCCAAGCAGCTATTTAAGAAGGGTACTGCATAAGTCCAGTCAGCTAATACTAATATATAGCACACTACACAATTATTATTGTCCTAAATATTAAAACCACTAAACAAAAACAAAACAAAAAACCAACCAAACAAAACAAAACAAAAAAAACCAAACCAAACCAACAAAGAAACAAACAAACAACCCCCCCCACAAAACAAAAACAAACAACAAACAACAACAACAAAAAAAAAAAAAAAAAAAAAAAAAAGAAAGAGGAACCATGTTAGAAATGTCATGAAGAAAATGAAGTAAAATATCAATGAGCAAATTAACACATTGTTTTTCCTCAGTTGGGAAAGGCTTCTGTAATGGGTAACAGGAACATTGTTCCTGGAGTTTTCTGAAAAATAAGAGCAGTTTCATAATGAGGCTCTGTTCTTTTTCTTTTGAAAACAAAATAACTTTTTTCCTAACCTTACTAGGAGTTCTGATCTTCTAAAAATAGCTTTAAAGCCTTTAAGCTTCCAGGTTGTCTATTGTTTTGAACCAGTATTGTTTTTTTCAACTAAAGTAATTTGATTCATCTTGGAAGACAGTACTTATTTCTTGATTGGGTAGTCCTGTCCCTGAAGGGACATTCCCCTCTTACTTATAACAAATACATGAGACAGACATGAATTCAAGGTCTAGGGAATGTTGCAGATAAAAAGGAATTGATTCACTAACAAAATCTAAAGAAATGTTATTTTGGTTTCATTTGGTTTTAGTAGTTGTGCTCTTGGATTTTTTTTTTTTTTTTTCCCTGTAAGGTACTTGTTTCTTGCATCTAGAAAAGGGGTGGCACTCATATCTCATATCAAGTCAGCCAAATAAGAACCCAGACTCTACTTCCTTCACTCTCTTATACACCTTCTACTCATTTTGTTAGTGGTTCTCTCTTTTTTTTTTTTTTTTCCTTTTCTTTAGGTTTTTTTTTCTTCTTTTTTTTCTTTTTCTTTTTCTTTTTCTTTTTCTTTTTCTTTTTCTTTTTCTTTTTCTTTTTCTTTTTCTTTTTCTTTTTCTTTTTCTTTTTCTTTTTCTTTTTCTTTTTCTTTTTCTTTTTCTTTTTTCTTTTTCTTTTTCTTTTTCTTTTTCTTTTTCTTTTTCTTTTTCTTTTTTTTTTTTCCCCCTTAGCATCATATTCCTTTTCTACTTACTATGGGCTGTAAGGTTTTGGTATGACCAAAGTATCACCTAATTTCAAAAATCAGTGAAGACAACAACCAGTGACATTATCTGGGAAAGTGCAAAAGGAAAAGCCAAGATTTTGCTATCACTTCTTAAGAATATTCACTGACTTTTTCACTGTCAACAGGTCAGTTTCCTCTTCTAACAAGAGACTTTATAAGAACACTTATTTTTTTCATAAAATCAGATTGTTTAGGGTTGGAAAGGACCTTGAAGATTATCAGATTCCAGCCACCTCCCATGGGCAGGGACACTTTCCACTAGATCAGGGTGTTCAGAGTCCCATAACTTGACCCTGGACGTTTCCATAGTGTAGCTTTCCACTATTCCAGGTGAGCCATCCACAGCTTCTTTGAACAGTACCTTTGAACAATGTCTCACCATCCTCACAGTAAAGAATTTCTTCCTTATATTTCTTTCACCCTTGTCCTGTCACTGAATACCCTTGTAACAGGTTCCTCACCAGCTTTCTTGTAGCATCCCTTAGATACTGATACAAGCTCCCTCTGAAGCCTTCTCTTCTCCAGGCTGAGCAGTCCCTACTCTCTCAGCCTTTTCACATAGAAGGAGACGAGCTTGAGGACCTCTTACAACTAGCCCTTGAATTGTAGAGGTATTTGTTGTGCACCAGAGCTTGTAGCTGGATTGACACACCTTCATCTATTATGATGAAAAATGCACATATTCTTTGAAAGTGCACATATTCCTCACCCAAGCTGGCAGGGCTTGGCTACTCCGCACTTTCCAAGATTTTTGGCAATTCAAGGCATCTTCCTGGTAGTTTCAGTATGATTCTAGATTCTTCATCTGGTAGATGTAGGTCATCCTGTGAAATATGTACTTTTGGACTGTGTGGAAGCATTATTTTCTTATTAGGCAGAGTACATTTTTTCCACCTTAATTTTCAGGGTTACATGTAACTTCTAACCTGGAGAGCCTCCCTCTCTACTAGGTAGTCTTACTTTTGAAGTGTTGTTCCACATATTTGTTTCTTGCTAAAAGGCCATCCACCATATTGCGTATCTTTGCCACTGCTCTCTGTACTGTCTGAGACCAATTGCACTCTTCTTGAAAAGGCTGAGATGGAAATTTAACATTAATTCAGAAGGGTGAATAGCATAAAAATTTTAAATTGTATATTGTCATAATTCCCTCCTAATTATTCCTTTTCAGTCTGCATTCTTGATGACCCCTGGGCAGTGAACCTATATTTGCACTGAAATCTTAGGGCAGTATTAATTAAGTTCTTGTTTGTTTCCAACACGTTGCCATTTTACTTACATATGTTGTATTTAATTTCTTGGCTTTTTTACCACTTATTTAGGCCTCTTCTGCAACTCAAGCCTCAAATTTAGTACTCTGAATATTAATAGAGTCATCAAATACCATCATTGGGCAATTCGCCCTTTTTTGTGACTCATTTGTGAAACTGTTAAACTGAACACTATCTGTAAATACAGTCATCAATGGCAACAGTTAAAAGTTATAATTTAAGATTTATACTTGTATAACAGGAACAACCAGAGTATCATGCCAAGCCAGAAAGGGTTTAGGAAAGGCAGGTCCTGCTTGATCAACCTGATCTCCTTTTACAACCAGGTGGCTTGCCTAGTGCATGAAGGGAAGGCTGTGGGTCTATCTAGAATCTTTGATACTTTATCTCCCACAATATTCTCCTGGGGAAGCTGGCTTCCCTTGGCTTGGATATCTGCGCTGTTTGCTGGGTTATAAACTGGGTGGATGGCCAGGCCCAGATAGTGATGGGGAATGGAGGTACATCCAGCTGTTGGCTGGTCACTAGTGCAGTGTCCTAGAGCTTGGTATTGCAGCCAGTCATGTTTAATATCTTGATCTGGACAAGGCGATCAAGTGCACCCTCAGTAAGTTCAGATGACACCAAGTTCGTAAGGAGTGTTGACCTGCTGTGGGTAGAAAGGGACCCAGATGGAACCTCAGAGGCTGGATTGATGTACTGAGGCCAGTGGTATGAGGTTCAACAAGCCCAAGTGCCAAGCGCTGCAATTGTGTCACAGCAACCCTGGGCAGTACTTCAGATTAAAGGAAGAGTGCCTGGAAGTTGCAAGGAAAACAACCTTGGGGTGCTGCTTGACAGTGACTGGAGATGAGCTAGTAGGCCCAAGTTGCCAAGAAGGCCGTGGCATCCTGGCCTGTACCAGCAATTGCACTGTTGGCAGGACCAGGGCAGGGATTGTCCCCCTGTACTCAGCACTGGTGAGGCAACACCCCAAATTCTGTGTCTAGTTTTGTGTGCCTTAATAGAAGAAAGACCTGAAAGTGCTAGAGCAAGTCCAGAGAGGGGAAACAAATCTGGCAAAGCATCTAGAACACAAGTGCCATGAGAAATGGTTGAGGGGGCTGGCATTGTTTAGCCTGGGGAAGAGGAATCTCAGGAGAGAGATGGTTTTCTGAAAGGAGGGTGTGGTGGAAAGCCAGGTGGGGGTCCGTTTCTTTTTCCTGTCAACAAGAAGCAGGAAAAGAGGAATGGCCTCAAGGGGAGGCTCAAGTTGGACATCAGGAAGAATTTTTTTTTCTCTGGAAGAACTGATAAGCATCAGAATGCGCCGCCCAGAAGGTGATGGAGTCACCATCCCTTGTATTTAAAATAACTGAGCATGGTACTTAGTGCTGTGGTTTAGTTGGCATGCCGTTGTTCGGTCAAAGGTTGGAAATAATGATCTTGGAGGTCCTTTCCATCCTTAATGATTCCATGATTATATGAATCTACATCTTCTGTTTCTGAACTGGCTATTTATTTACATAAGGGTCTTCTGTCTTTTTATGACCTCTTGCTTTCTCCAAGACTTGTTAGTTAAAGACCATTTTGAATAATTCTTGGGAGCCTAAACAGGTTTTATTGACTGGATCTCTCTCTGATATATGTGTTTATTGAGTCTTTCAGAGAAGTCTATTAAATTTATGAGACATGTATTTCCTTTACAGAATCTATCTTGTCTTTTTTTCCATTTTATCACATATAACTTCAACAGGGTGGTTAAAACTGCCACTTTCAGTAAAACTGGACCTGTTCCTATATTATTTTCCAGTCTTCTGAGAATACATTTATAGCTGTCATTTATGTTGTTTTCTACAGGGATATCTGATCTGTTGTTTCATTATAGCTGCTCCAAAGGTGTTTGTTTTATACCCAGTGGTAAATTGGATTTCAGATAACAATTTAAAATTCCTCTTCTTTGTACACATGAGAAGTTCTCTTCAATGCACTCTATAATTTTACACTAACACTGTTATAAACTGCGTACAAGAGAGAATATACTGCCTTTATTATTTTAAATATAACTGCTTGCAGACTGATGTATACAATACTTATTTGGATTTTTTTAAATGGAGGAATTGCAGTCTAGTAATGACTAATGCTGTTATGCAAAATGTGACTTATCCAAAGTTACAATTGTTTTCTGTGTGGTTTTTGCTTTGTTTTGGTTTGATTTGGAGAAACTGAATCGGGAAACTCTTCCTTATTGTGTCTGAAACACATTCTTCAGATGTGTTATATTTTTCATTACAGATTTTCAATATGAAAATACTTCACAGCTCAAAAAATGAAGAAAATCATTAAACTATCCTTCTCATCAGCAAGGTGTAAAAATGTAATTAAGCTGATAGAAGACTGACAATTATTTAAAAATATATTAAAGCACATATACATATGCTCTCAATCTTTTATTTTGTAAAAGACTTTTGCATTACTGTAAGTTATTATTTAAATCATAGCAATAGAAATAGCAACAATACTAGGACTTATAATAAACATAAAGACTATTCATACAAAAACTGCAACTGCATGAAAGCACTGATAGTACATTACAAATCCCCTTTTTTCCTAAGATCATGTGAGGAGCCCCTTCATGTCTCTTGATAAAACATTTTCAAACTCCCCAAAGCCAGACAGAATTGTTCAGGATTCATAACAGGAGACTTGTTGTGAAGCTAAATTAAATTTAAATCCAGGGTAACTTGTTTTTAACTTAAAAAATCTGTCATACAATTATGTTGCTGATGGGTTTCTCAGTGAGATAGAACTCCCTGTGTTCCATTATTAGAGACTATGTATGAAAAATGAACAAGTATAATAAAAATCATGTGTTTGGCGCATTCTAACTGAGCAAAGAGAGCAGATTATATTGTCATAGTCCCTCAAAATGTAGTTACATACCATTAAAGTGTCACTATTCAGAACTTTTTACTTCAAATGACTGTGGTTTATTTTTTGCATTTATAGTATCTTCATTGATCTAGCAGCTAAGACCTGTTTATGTTTGGTATTTATTATAACACTATTTTTCCTATATCCTTTGACCTCTGACTATCATCAGAAGTGATCCATCCAAAAATACTCTTGTTCCAGCAAATGCTCAGCTTTTGGGAAACTAGAGAAGAATCCTTTTGTAACAAGGAGTTTTATGGACTAGTCCTAGGCTACCCTTAATGGGGAAGCTGAAATGAGCTGTGGAGGCTCTCTAGTGCATTGCTGATAATTGTTGGCTGGCGAAAGTTGGGCTCCTGGAATTGTGGACACCCCTACTGAAATTGGACACATGAAAGAAACTGTTTGAGAGATATGACAGTTAGTCCATTAGGAATGAACAAATTAAAAGATCAAAAGGGATCCTTAGGGATTTAAAGTACTTAAAGTTAATTAAACCATTTAAAGCCTTAAAAATTTTAAGTCCAGTGTTTGATAGAGGAGTAATAGTACATTGTTAAACACTAGTGATACGTACTCCTAGTTCTTTCCCAATAGTGAGCCTCAGAACAAAAGTCCTTCTCACAGATTTACCTCAGACATACTGTTTCAGTGCTATGATTTAATTTAAAATTATTTCAATTTCCTCTGGATTCCTTTGCCATCTCTGTATCTGAAAAATAATGACTGATTATGACAAAAGCATTATTATTTTTTTTTAATTTTGTTTTGTTTTGTTTTTGGCTAACAAAAAAAATCATTTATTTAAACAAAAAGCTTATTTTCTAAAAATAATATTTTTTAGAGAATTTCCTTTTCTTCATATAATTATAGTGTATCCCTGCAAGAAATTAAGTATTGTTAGGCTTTGGGATTTTTCTTTTTTAACAGTATTTCTAACATCAGACAGTAAAGAGCCGCAAACAGAATTAAAAATAATCGTCCTGCTCAGCAACACTACTTTCTGTACAACAAATGATAAACGATGTGAAGTAAGTCCATGAAAAAAAAAAAAAAGTTGTATTTCAAATATAATATATAATTAAAATATCAACCAATAACTCTGACTATTACTAATTAATATGCATTGCATGTGATCTCAAGTATACTTTATAAATTTCATGGCTAGAGAAAAAGCAGATTAAAATCATTAACTACATCATGTTGCTTATAAAAAAAACCAGGATCACAGTTATGGGAGAGGGTAACTCCTTAATTTAATATTTTTAATTGACTGCTTCTGTAGTTAATTAAAGCTTTAGTGTAGGTTTTGGTTACAGACTTAATGGAAATTATTTTAAGCAGCTATTAAATTGAGACTCTTTCATAGGAATATTTTTAGACCTCATTCCAGTTAAAAGGTTGTATTGCAGCTGAACTTAATTTTACTGTTTAAGAAGTAAATTAGTATTAAATGTTCCACCATATTTTTTAAAAATTTCTATTCTCTTGTGCATCCATATGACATTATCAATTGAAATAATTATCTGTCATGTCCCACTTATTGCACCATTTCTTTCTAGAACACATTTTTTTTAAAAAACAACAAAACAAAAACATTTTTTCATGTCATCCTGGTTGTAACCTATCTTCAAAATAACATAAAAATGGAAAGTGTCTATTGAAGATAGACCAAATACTTCTTCCTTAGTGTCATTTTTAAGATACAATTTGTAAGAAGTATAAAATTCATAAAAATAATCAAAACTACAAATTTTAAATCTCTGCAGACGGTTTTTTTAGATGTGGCAGGCTGATCTGAATGTTATATTTTTAATTCTTTAAGATTCAAATATGTCATCAATCTTTTTCTGAATGGTCTGGCAAAACTGCACCGTTTTTATCTCTAGTTATCATGTTTGTTTTTGAAGACTCCCTGGGAAGAACACAGGCAGAATAGAGGGGAGGAGTCCCCTCCCGGAACCTGGTAGTTCATGCTTCTTTTGATGCCCAATATGTACTTGGCTTTCTGGACTGCAGGTACACAATGCCAGCTTGTGGTCAGCTTTTAATTCAGGAGAAGCCCAAAGTCCTCCTATGTCTGTCTGCTTGCAATGATTTCTTCTCCCAGTCTGTAGCCATGCCTGGAATTGCCACAACCCAGGTGCAGCAGCTTACACTTGGCCTTCTTGAACTTCATGTGATGCCTGTGTGTCTACTTCCAAAGCCTGTCCATGTCCCTCTAGGTGGCATCCCTTCCTTCTCTCTGTCAGCTTCTCATCCTGTCACTTGGTATCTGTGAGAAGAGACTGACCCCCGCCTGACTACAGCTTCCCTTCAGGGCGTTGTAGATAAGGTGTCCCCTCAGGCCTCTTTTCTTCAGGCTAAAAAAACCCTCAGTTCCCTCAGCTGCTCCTTATGGGACTTCTTCTTGAAACCCTTCACCAGATTCATTGCCCTTTCCTGGACACACTCCAGCACCTCAATCTTCCTTGTAGTGAGGGGCCCAAAACCAAACACAGTATTTGAGATTAATAGAATTTCAGTCATTTAATACCTTTAATGAAATTTTACTTCTTAATAATTTATTGTTTTTTAAATAGCTCTCTTATGGAAACAAATCTTTATACTTAAAGACGAAATGCTAGTTAATGCTCATGTTTTTGGTAAGTAGAAAAATTAGATTGACAGGCTAAGATTTTTTATGAGATATTTTAGTCTGTGAATATTGTACATCCTATTGCAACTACAAAAGTGATTATTTGACTGAATTATTATGTTGTCACTGTGATTCGTAGAGCTGGTAAATTTTCACCATTAGTTTAAAGTGCCTGTTTTGTTTCTACAGAGATTACTATCACCCCTGAGAATTCATGCTTCTATGATTGTTTTCCTTTTCAAAACTCCAAATATGTACTTATCATTTTTTAATGCAAAACAAAATCTTAAAAAGGATAGAATCATTAAATATCTGTGTATTTTAAGAGGCCAGTACATTTAACTACTTGCCTCAAGAGTAGCAAAACAGTTCCATTCATTGCTGATGAAACAAAATAGCTGATCACTTTTCATAGGTCCCATTATGAGAACGAAGATCATATAAGCAGTTGAAACTTACTTGAACTTTCTTTACTTATCAGTGTATATAATTCATAAACTGATTGGCAGAAGTGTTGGTTTAATCTGGTAGCATGAAGGTTGTCTTTGGCAATTGTAGGCTTTTTTGACTAGTACAGGAAATTTCTATTTCTGATTTTTATACACACACACACACACACACACACACACACACACACGCACATATTAACTTGTACATATTAGAGTGTCAAAAACCATCAAAATGGATTGGCTTTTTCAGACAAATGCCTCTAAGTTTCCAGAGTAGTTGTATAATATCACTAAGAGCAGTTTTTCTAAATGGTCTGTCATCCAAAGTTTGAGACATCCATTGCATCTTTAAAGTGTAAGACAGCTATTACTGTAGGCAGCTTTTGAAATTTATGGGCTTTTTGTGACAGAAAAATACACTAGCTGCAGACCTTAGACAGATAGTATTAGAGGCTTGTATATATGCTGCCCTTTACTTCTCGTGCACTCATCTGACTAGAGAAGAAAACAGTCTTGTCAGTGCTTGAAATTAGATATACTAATCTAAGAAAAGTGTTTCCTCTGTTGCTGATGACATCTCTGTATTCTTGCCCTCTGAAATCACCAATTATCTATATAAGACTTTGTATTCAAAAGATGTCTTACTGCAAATAAATCCTATTAAACCAATCAAATCTCCCTGGGAACACTTATTCATTGATGATACAATTTTAAAAAAGCTGACTACTCTTAAAAATATAATGTTCCCACCAGAGGAAATGACATTATGTGTGTATTAACTAGATCCTGAAATCTGAAAGTATTGCATTGTTATACTACTCGGCATTACTGACACAAAGTTAAATATTTGGTTTTCAGATTTAGGTTGACTAAAACCTAATAATTGTCTCCCTTTATATTAAATTTCATTAAAAAAAAGTGAGATAAGGCTTAAAAACCACAAAACCAAATAGGAAAAGAACCTGTATAGGCGCAAATAATTAATTGTTCTAATGTCACTTGCACTTTGGTGCAACTGGTAGTCGCCCACAGCTAGAAGAACTTATACAATGTTCCCAGTTCACTAAACTGAATCTTGAAAAGTGGCTGAGAAATATGTAAAGCTCTTTCTTTTCCTTTGCCTCATTGCTGAGCGTGGAAGGAACCATGAGGGATATTCTCCTTTAAATGTTTCTAGAGAAGCAGAGACAGATCATTTGCTTGCCCTCTCCGGTCTTCCCTGCTGACCCTTAAAAGTCATTAAGTCAACATATCCGGAGAAAGGGGGTAAGAAGAAGACCGATACAAATTTTCCTTGACTCAGGATACAAGGAGTAGGAAGAAGCTTCATGTTTCTCTTTTTTTTTCATTTGACTGAGGTATTCGGATGTAGCCAAGAGGTTAGCAATATGCAGCCTAGAGAAGATTGAAAGCAAAAGTAAACGGGGGGGGGGGGGAAAGAATAAAAGAAAACAAACAAACAAACAAACAAACAAACAAAAAACCCAGAAAACTTTTCTTCATGTAAGAAAGAAGAGAAAATTCTGTGAAAGACCTTGAAGGTTGGCAGTATTGTCTGAAGAGCACTGAGGCTTGGGTATTTTGTGGAGACAAAAGAAATGTGTTGTGCAAAGAGACTAAGCTTTTGAACAGTAACTATCTGTAATTCTCACATGGATGATTTATATTTCCTCTTCACATCAACAGTGTTTTGAGGAAAATGGCCATTTATTTTATAACATGTTTATAAGGAGTCTGAGAATGCCTGATTTATTTATTGTATGGCTGATATTTAATAAGGGGATTTGTTCATATACTAAGTGCTTTAATATGCCTAGCCTGCACAGTGAGTACTGTACTGTATTAGAGGAACAAGTTGGGCATTTTTGGATGGTTTAACCAAACATTCTTATTTTGAGTTTATAACCCTGAAAACAAGAATAAAACTACTGTTTTAATTCATAAAAATAATTAACTAAAATTAATTAATTAAAAGCTATTATTTTATGTTAGAGAAAAGATGAGGGTTTCCAATTTGGTAAGTGACAGTGCCTGAAGAAATAACAGCCTAAATATTCTAAAGAACATCCATAGGATTTTTTTTTTTTTTTTTTTTTAATGGACAGATCCAACTTTCCTATATAAGTAAAATGTGATTTACATAGGAATTTAATATAGTATTTACAATATATATAATAATTAGAAATTTAACTCAGAATCCATAAATCATAGTGTAATTCTTCAGCCACAAGATCATTCACTAATATAATTTAATTGCTACTTTGGGAAAACTAATATTTGCCCTGCTTTGCCATAATTTGTGTCCCAAAAGCAACATTCAAGATGTGGAATAGGGATCTCCTTCTTTGCACTCTGCTTCATATAAACTACTCTCAATATCTTACTTATGCTCTTACATATAATTATACACTCTTGGTGCAATATAATTACATACGTGATTATTTGTATTAGTGGTTGTAGAGCAGGGAGATTATCTGAAAAATATTATTTAGGGAGTCATAAGAACTAGAGAGAGAATAGTAAATAATAGACAGATATATAAATCAGATTCTTGTTCTTAATGATAATCATGGTACTGCTTTTAACCGACTGATCTCATAACACAAATAATAGACTAAAGATTAGTGTTGTGGAAATTGATACAATAGGATTTCTTGAAATAAGCATGCTGTAATATATATGTATTATGTATGGAGAATGCTTCTGCATTCTGCACTTATCTGAACAGTCAAAAAGCATTAGAGTAATAGACAGTTGTTTTCTGATGGTAAGAAGCTTGTGCAAGTGAGGGTAAAGAAAATAACCTCGATTCAAACACTCATCAAGATTTATATCTTCAGAAAAAAGCCCTTTGATTTTCATACTTTTCAGGAGAGAGAAAATCGTCAGCATCTCTAGTGTGATTCAGACACATATTTTGCAGAATATACTTGGTTCTAAGTATAAGCTTTTATTTTAATTTTCACCAAATTTATTTCACTAAACTTAATTCTAAAACTCTTCACCTAATTTCCAGCTATTTTAAGAAAACTATATGGTTACAAGGACCTAACCTGAGTGTTCTAACACAGACATAATAGATGCATTTGATATGAAAAGTATATGTCAAATGTATTTTTACTACTGAAAAAAAGTGATGACTTCACATAATAGCTTATGTAGATTTCTAGTATTTTTGATTTCAGATGTTCACTGATAATTACAACCTATGAAAAGCAAGATAGCCTCAATTTAGAAGTCAATGCATATATTTTAGAAACTGAATGCATATTGCCTTCTTGGTCATTAGAGAAAACTTTATATAGCACCTAAAGAAAAAAAAAGCCAACATAAATGTGTTTTGCACACTGGTGAATAGACTTTCATGGTAATCTCTCGTATTGACATCCTTTTAAAATTTGGAAAAATAAATCTATCACCTATTTGGTAAAAGTTTATAACTGAAGAAACAGTCCTCAGTCTTACTCTTTGCTAGCAGAGATTTAGACAAGATATTTTTGAACACTGAGGCAGAAGATAATTATGGATTATGTGAGACCAGTCAGACATATTTTACATTGAAGAAGATGGTATGAAATGGATGCTTAATGGCCAGAGAGTTAGTGATTTTTATAGAAGACCCCAAATTCCATTGCATTGCATGCAAAAAAAAATTAACATTGCTTCAGAACACTCAGGAAGTCTGTTACTGGTGGTTGTGAAAGATTCCTGAATATTTAATTTCTGCCACCAAGTTTTCACTTGGAATCAGTGAATTTATTATTTAGTAGCACAATAGATTTTCAAGAATCTCCAACATCTACTAGCTACAGACATGCAAAAGAAAAACTCCATATAAAATTAACAAGTAAATTTATAGCATTAGCCTCCCCCAAGGTTATACATACATTAACAAATCAGTGTGTAAATATTCTAAAAGAATACTACATTTAAGTATAATAATATAATATAATATAATATAATATAATATAATATAATATAATATAAGATAAGATAATAATAAATAAATAAATAAATGTGCTAATTTTGTGTTTTGAAATGTCACTATGGACTTTTTGGTACTTAACAGGTTAAACTACTTTACCAGATTACCTTATCAGATTCCTACCCCAGACTTACAGGTGTTTGGTTTCTCTAAGTTCTTTATATTCTGTGTAAAATGGAAACAGCTTGGTTAATTTGTTTGGGGCAGAGTGTGAAACTGAAGGAAAATACAGAGAATTAGAGTATTGGGAGATCTTCAAAGTCTGGTCTGGAGTTTTACTGAAAGGGGTTTACCCAAACACAAGGGGTCTGTTAATGAGACAAGCAGATATCATAGCTAAACTATTTAACATGCAAATATTTCTGGTACTATGTTTGATTTAGTCTAAGTAATTCATTAAAACTCTTTGAAAATTTTTGAAACACATGTAATACTCTGTAGGGTTTTTTCTAATAGTACAAACTTGTCCTTGAATTAATGATATGGAGAGATAAAGCTGCTGTATTAGGCAAAAAAACTTCACAGGTAAAACTGCTTTAGGATGCTGCTTCTGCCATTTTTAAGAGTTATAGGCACATGTTCATGTGAACTGTCGGTAATAAAGTCAGTCTACGGTGTAATGTTCATGTTGAAGCTATATATCATTAGAATAGAGCCACATTCACCAAAGAATTAATGAAACCTTCTCTGTATTTTTCACTACCGTGTGCAACTATCTGATAAGGTAATGTCTAATGATAAATGGAGTTTATGGTGAACTGCTAGATTCAATCTTTGACTGTAAATCTTCAAAGCTAGCTTCTTTCAACACAGAAGCTAAAATCACTGCAGTACACACCAACTGTTGCTTGAATCAAATTCATCCTGACAATGATAGTATCTCTTGCAAAATCTTCCTTAAGTGGGGTCACAGAGAGTTCATGATGAAAAAGATGAATGGAAAAATTTTCTTCTACAGTGGTAGAATTTTTTGCTTCAAATATATGTTGTAAATACTTTTTACATCAAAAAATGTGTGATTTTATATGTGGTTTGATATTAAAAAAATAAATTTATTTTTATCATATAATTTCTGAAGAAATGTTGTGACCTCCTCTGAAAATTCTTCTCATTTTCAGCCCTCTTGAGCACTTAACCTTATTTGTTCTTCCACGAATATTTGTTTGACAATGATATTATTAAAAAATTAAACCATCATGATTGATTCATTATAGCCTTAAGCTCTTGCTAAGATGTTACCTGTACATTTTAATGCAGGCTTTATAAAGCAGACATCTGTTAAGCATACTTCTCATTTCCTTTTCACATACAAATTCTGATTTAGGGTTTGAGTCATGTCAATTTTTCCTCACCAAAATCTACTCCTGAATCAATAGGATTCCTTGGTACAGATTTTGACTGTAAATAGATAAATATACTGCAACAATTGAGCTGTTATGACAACTGAAACAGATATAGAAGTGTTGTTTTAGATTTGTTTCAGTGACAGCATCATTAATCATAAAGCAAAGCATATAGGAAGAGATGGGTCATTCAAAAACATATTTTGTAAACTGTGAACAAAGTACACATTGGCATATTTTAGGGGAAAAGCATAGAACTTATTTTTCTGTTGTATATTCCTTGTGAATTTGGATTAAAACAACAAAATAAGGAAATGTAATTAGGAAAAATAAGCTTAATTTTGAACTTTTTATGCATGAGCTTTAAGTTAAAGTAGAATTTTCAGTGTTTCAGTAAATAATTTTCTACTGAGAAAATGTCAAAGACAAAAAACAGGATCAGTTTACTTTTCTTGTCGAGATAACCACAGGTGAATGGGCTGAAATGCTTGTGTTTTTTTCTGGTTATCAGAGATAAAAAATAGCAATAATTAAATGTTCAAGTTGAAAAGAAATTAAAGTAAGTATAGAAAGGTTTAAAAAATCTGGCAAGATAGCACAGATAGAGCACTGATTATGTATTTTCATGGATACAGACAAAATTCAAAATTTCTGTAGACTGCTGCTTTTTTGGAGGAGGGGAAGGACTTAAGCAAAAAGCAATCTGAAGCCTTAACATAGAGATAACAACGAAGAGCTTTCATTGTCAGCTACTATATTCATCTTCTCTCAAAATGTTTCTTCCTGGGCAGTGTCAGAAACATAGCGGCGAAATGAATGAATTATTTATGTCTAATAGTGCAGAAAATCTGGTGATCCACCTTAATAAAAAATGAGAAGGGTTAGTTTTGACAGCCTCTGTGTAGACCTTCATCTATATATACTGATTCAGGGAAAGTGCAAGGGGGAGAATAAACAGGCAAATGGGAGGACTTACCTGTCTGTGAAGGGAGGGCAGAAACCTGCATGAGGTCACAGGACTCTCTCCACACAGTTGCACTATGAGACCTTCAATTCAGACAAGAAGTTAAACCCGTAATTTCCTATCAATTAGCTACACTTACAGATGGAAGGGAATTTTTTGAATTGATTTATTTTCCTCTGGATGCCCAGCTATTGCTAGTATTTTCTTGCTAGTCTTGCCGTAAATGATTTATTGAGAATGCTGGTAATAATTAATTGCTTTGTAAAACCCTACAACATATTTATTTGTATGTGCTGAACTCCACAAAAATTATGTTAGAAGTGTAAACCTGGAAGGTGCTGAGTAACTCTTTCTCCTCTTGTGTCTCCTGCCTTTTGAAATTATATTCATGCACAAATAAGACAATATTTTAAAATTTGATTAATACAAAAGAAACATCCACAAACCTTATTAAATTTATGTCATTTTTTTTCTGGGTTGTATTTATTGTATTTTGTCCCATTTTATATATAAGCACAGAGAAGTCTGCAAGAAAAAATTACAAAAGATAACAAAAACTAATTAATAAAAAAAACAGCTATAGAAACAAAGAACTATCCCTTGAGAGTTAGCTTGTAACACTTTCTACTTTTATTGAGGCTGGCCAAATGGAAGAATAAATTAATTTGTTAGTCTTTCAAGTCTGTGGCAAATAACATTTCTCTGAGTGTTGTTGTTCCACTATTCTAACAAAGAAATATATGAACTGTAACCTCTCACCTAAGGAAAGCTGTATCTTTCTGCCAACAATGATTACATAGGAGAACATGGGAAGTTTGCATCTGCAATAGGCAAAGTGTTCAAGCAACATCGTCAGAAAAAGGTTAATAAGCCACCATCAATAGTCTGTTAATATTTAATATTTAATATGTGTCATTGGATGAGACTATGTGTTTCGGTGTTAGCTGTTTATTTTAGAGTGATGCAGGGTTTGAAATGAAATACATCAAGGATACGCTTAGACATGTAGGAAACCATACAGCATAATTGTTTAAAGGAGGAAAATGCATCTACACCTATACATACAGAAGGAAAAACCTATGAATCGATTTTCAATTCCACTTCAGTGGCAAATACTGATTCAGTATTAATCTAAATTCAATTTTGTCCAGATGTATAAAATTGAACTCCACTCACTTTCCTAAACTTTCTTTTTGAAAGCAGTTTCTTCTTCTTCAGTATGTCTGCTGATTATTGTCACCAAAAAAAAAAAAAAAAAAAAAAAAAAAAAAAAAAAAAAAAAAAAAAAAAAGTAAAAGTTGTGAAAATAGGAAACTTTTAGTTTGGGAATGCAGAATCTTTAGACATACTAAAACACATTAAGTTATTAGTTATAGTCTTGTGGATATAGAAACAACTTCTTTCCATCCTATTATGTTAAAGAAAAATGACACCTAATCAATATGTTATTTATATATTCAAATGGCATCTCTTTTTTGGTACATTCTGACTAAGAGTAAAAAATATACTTGCAAAATATTCCACTTATAAAATGGTTTAAATTAAGCCATCTCCTTCTAATGATGGCATTCAATTACATTAAATATTTATTTTTGTATGATATATGAAGAAATTCATGTCGTGTTCAAAGTCTGACACTAAAGGGGTTTTTTGAGTTATGTAGCATATTCACACATGAATAGTAATCTTGCACAAAATACATTAATGCTCACAGTTTAGATGTTGCATCTATTTTAGGTATTTTGAAGTATCATGAAGCTTTAAAAATGTTTTGCTGCAGCATGTAAAAGTCAGTTAAAAGACAAATAGCAAACCTGTCATCAAGATTTGACCCCATTGTATTATTAGTTATGGTAATGTGTATTTTAAAACACTTGCAGTTTAACTGGGTTAGCCTGTTGTGAATAATTTCTGAAAAGTGGTTTTAATTATTGTTTTAAACACACTTTGTTAGCTGTACATCACATCTGTTTGTCTTTTGGCACTTTCTCTGCTTCATGAAACAGTTTCTGGTCTGTGAGATTTATTAGAATTAAATCAATCTGATGGTGAAAAATCCTCTGGTCCATGCTGATATTGCTGCTAAAGTAGGGGGTTTTTTTAATTTTTTTTTTTTTTCAAATTACTTGCTGTGATTTTAAAATCAGTTTCAACAGCAATTCAAATAATTGTACTGCTAATACTTAAAAGGCTGAAATATCATAACACTGGACTTAGATTGCCTTCTCCTGAAACATTATTCTATTTCAGTTCATTATTTTCTTTAAAAGTGCATATGTCTGTCTCAAAAATTTTTATTAAACTAGTTTTGTGAGTTTCTTCCTTTACAAATAATTTTAAAGTATTAAATTTATAAAAATCAAAATAAATTGAAAAAGAAAAAACCCACAGTATTATATAATATTATGAATTTTGGATTGAAAAAGTTATCACAGATTTATTTTCCTCTTCCAAAGAAGAACAGAAGTTTCAAAATGTAAAACTCCTCAGGGCAGGAAAATTGATTTTTTCCTACCCTTAATCTAAATTCAGACTATGTAGTCTCATGTATACTCTCATGTATGTTATTTTTTTTTATAATAAAGAGTAAAGTATGGGGCCTTTTTCAGGTGATGGTGCAATTTCAGGAAATTTTCTCTAAAAAATATAATTAATCCAGTTACATTTATTGTACAGCCAAGTAGATTTTTGCCTATAATAGTGTGTTCTTGCATCACAGACTACGACACATTCCTAAATTTATGTGGAAATGTATTAAGTAATGTGAACTGAATATAGGTATACTACTCTCCTTTGAAAACAAAAAAATTTAAAATTGCCCATAAAAATGTTTACTAAAAAGACATATTTAGAAAATTAAGAGAGTTTGGATTCTTCAGCTGTCTTATTAAAAAAAAAAAAAAAAAATGCAAAGGTTAGAAAAAATGGTACACCACTGTAAATGTGGAGATATTATTGAATTTATACTTATGTACTTCTGACAGTCTTATAATATTACAGTTATTTTACATTTAACTTCAGTTGACTGAAACTTAGCATTTCAGTTTAAGGCAGAACATTTAAATTTATTTAGGCTGCTTTACAAAACAGCTGTGACAACAGTAAAAATGGACGATATAGCATAGAATTGATTCTTCTCATCAGACACAAAGATCATCCATACTTTCAAATTCTTTTGCCCTTAGTAAACACTGATGTGTATTTGCTCAAATTGCCTAATTTATCAGGGGTCTGTGATGAATTTTGGGAGGAGGTTTATGGAATCTTATGGATTCCATGGGGCTGGTGGTGTATTGATGCACATTTTTCTCTATATATTTAACAAAAATAACTCACTGCTTTCGTGATGAATATGTAAGAAAAATTACATTATTTAATTGACTTATATTAACAACATGCATTTAGCAAAATCCGGAAATTCTTATTTGAATATTTAGCTTTGAAATTCTTCTGTATTTCTACATATTTAGAATCTGGAATAATATAGCAATGTCTATATGGAATAATACTATCAATATTTGGGGCTATCAGTAAAAATTGACCGTAAGCGTTTATGAGCGATGAATAAATGAAATAGACTGTATCATCTGTGTACCAGTTCTTAATGTTAGGCCACAGAGTTCTCTTTTACACTAGATGCAAAAGTATTTGAAGTGATATATTCATTGGCATGTTTATATAATTACTGCAATGCATAACAGGGGTTAGTTCTTATCACCATGGACAGTTTGGAGTTCCAAAGTGAGGCAGATGGACTTTATCAAGGGGTAAAATCAAAGCAATGCACAGGCTTCTCTTTTTTGTCCTTTGTTTGTTTGTTTGTTTGTTTTCCTCATATTACCACTGGTATTGATTGAGGTGACTAATAAGCAGTAAAGCAACAAGCTTTGTTCAAGAAGCAGAAAAGAGCTAAAAGTGCAAATGCCATGCGTACATCTGAAAGCAGAATGAAGAATAAAATACACAGCTTCTTCTTCAGTTTTGGAGTCAGCCTTCCAAAACTGTAAGAACAAGAAAGATAATTAATTTGGTTACAGTACTAACATTCAGGTTTCTTCAGTGACACCTTTTGGTCTAACTCAGTGAAGACAGAGTCTAAAATGAACAGTAAAAAGTCATAAAATTTACTCATTGGAGAAATCTTAGTTCAGCAATTTTCAATACCTTTTCCTCTCTTCATCAACTTTCTATCTCCTCCCAAATGCTTATATACCCAAGTGACACTTAAGTTAAATACTTCCATTTTTTCCCCCTAATTTTTCTATGAACCTGATTTTTTTTTCTTGTTCATACTGAGATGAGCCACTATCAAGGCCACTTTAAAAAGCTCAGTTTTGTTTGTTTGTTTGTTTGTTTTCATTTTTTATACTCTCAGGAGTGCCTAGAGATTAGTTGTGACAACAGTGAAAGTTTCTTTGCTTGACTTTCGTTCTTAGATGTGTGTCTTGGGACAGCTCCATATTGCTAATAGGGCAGAAATAAAGGAGTTCTGTCAAGGTCTGCTAGGGTTTTAATGTCTATGTGACTCAGTACAAAACCATGTAGCACTACATGCCGGGGTTCCAGATGCAGTATAGCTGCATTTGAGAAGTAATAGCCGCGACTAATTCAATCAAGCTTAGAGCTGCACTGAGTCTACTCTATGTCTAGTTCAAAAGCTGGCTTGGACACAGGGAGTTTGAGTACATAACACAGTACATAACTATTACAAAGAACATATTTATCAAGTGGCATTTATCTCACTGGTATGTGAGTAAATCAAGTAAAATTTCAGCAGTTTCAGTTATTAGAGGAATTTTCTCCTTCAGTTTCTTCATTTGAAGGCAAATGAAAGAAAGTGCTAGAACTAAGAAAATCAGTTTTCAGATTCAAGAAAACATATTTCATTATATCTATGAAATGCATCAGGTCAGAATATGTCCCAAATACCCAAGTTATGTGTAAGATGTATGGGCTGATTTGTTGGTACAAATGTTATAAAAATAATATAACTGTTAGCATTTCACACTAAGCTGTAAACTTGATGAAGTTGAAATGTGTCCTAAATTCTAGCAGCACTTGGGTAAAAACGGTGTCTAGAAATGTTTTCCTTCTGTTTCTCTCTCCTTTGCTGTTGATGATCTAGTTCAATCTGCTTTAAATTCTCTAACCTTGTTTGTCGTTGCTCATTTTTTGTCTGTTTTGTTTCGGGTGGTGGTGTTTGGTTTGGTTTGGTGGGTTTTTTTAACAGAAAATTAAAGCCAGATTGTTGCCTCCCAGGCTTCCCCTACAATGTATGACCTATACACAAATAGCAGCTACTTTTTTTTTGCTACTGTTTTTCTGGTGTCCTACCTAGGGATGGGTGCTTATTAAGTGAAGAAGATACCTAGCAACAGAAAGTGTAAAAAATTTTCTCCTTTATCTCCTTCCTAAGGAGCCCAGTGAAACAAGATGCTGAGGCAAAGAGCAATAAAATGTGGTCAGAGCATTTCTATTACAGAAGACACGTGACTGCTCAGAGGCTACAACAGTTGACATAAATTAGAGTATCTTTCAAACTGCTGTAACGTGGCTGAGACAGCCCCATCTTAACTGGCTTGGCTGCATCCTGTTCAGCCCTTTAAAGAGTAGGTGAATGTCGCAAAAAGTCATTTTGCAAGAGTGCATTAAAAATCACTGTAGCCTTATATAGATTAGGAAAACTACCTTATACTTTCTGTATTATTTGAAAACATGGAAAGTGGATACTAAATATGCAAAACAGAAGATGCAAGAGTTACATCTTTTTATTTTAAAAAAATGAAAAATTCTTTGGAGGAAATTATGATGTTATGAAAAATTTCAGACCATCTTCAGGGAGATTAGTCAAAATAGCTGTTCGCTGGATCCTATTCATAAGCATTTCAAAGTATATAATAATGAGGACAAAATATTAATTTTTAGATGGAACAATAAAAGATCAATTGTAACAATTCCAGAAAAACATCCAAGTTTTCCGAGATATCATTCATTCCCACTTATTAATTAATCAACTATTATTATATTTAATTCGTTGTAAGTCAATTTGTGTTTTCTAGCCATAAAAAAATACTAATGTGAAAGTATGAAATATTGTCATATGCTATATGAAATATAGCTCAGTTCTGTACTGGTGTAGTCTCATCATTTAGGCACTGTGTGCAGTTTTGGGTAACACATTATAAAGAACATATAAAGTAGTCAGAGAGTGTCCAAATAAGGGCAATGAGGATGGTGAAGAGCTTTAAGAGGAAGCTGTATGAGGAGCAGCTGAGGTCACTTGGTCTGTTCAGCTTGGAGGGGACTGAGGGGAGACCTCATTGCACCTACCACCTCCTTGTGAGGGGAAGAAGAGGGGTAGGCACTGATCTCTTCTCTGTGGTGACCAGTGAAAGGACCCAAGGGAATGGCCTGAAATTGTGTGAGGAGAGGTTTATATCTGGTGTCAGGAAAAGGTTCTTCACCCAGAAGGTGAAGTGGGCACCCCAAGGGAAGAGATCACAGCACCAACCCTGGCAGAGTTCAAGGAGCATTTTGACAACACTCACAACACACATGGTATTACTTTAGGGATGTCCTGTGCAGAGTCAGGGTTTGGACTTCGATAATTTTTGTGGATCCCTTCCAACACCTGATATTCAATAATTCTATGATTCTATGAAATATTATATTTGAAATCTAACTCTTCAGCAGTGAACATGCTGCTATTAAAGATGTATTTTAGTCTGTAATATGGGTGTCCTTTGGCCAGAAGTAATAGCAGCCTATATAAATAATTACATGAATAAATAACTGTATGTAAAGGGGGAAAAAAATGCACAGCAGAACTCCTTAAATTTAATGCAATTATCAAGACTTTAAATGGACTAAAGACAATGGCTTTGGGAAAGCAAAATTCAGACCTATGGCAAGTACAGACCTTTGGCAGAAATTGGCAGAAATGAGCCAGGTAGTGGTATATGGATGGAGATCTTTAAATCATAACTGGGGCTTCTGGAACCTGTTCTTCAGTAAGCTTCCAAATTCTCAAGAATATTCCAAACATGAAAATTCAGCAGTTGAAGGGCTTTGGAATGAATTCTATTTGAGTGAATCCTATCTAAAGGAAGTTTTAATCCTCAAAATGTAGTCTTTTGCTTAAATAGTTAAAAATTATAGAACCATTACTGCCTTGCTAAAGATGAGCTAAGTGTCACTTATGCAGCAAAGTTTTGAAGCATGTGTTTAACCATATAACACGGTAGGGAATAAAGCCTTAAGTGACCTTTTCCCTTTCTACTTTAGAAGATCACCACCTACAGTGGCTGGTTTCTATTTTGGCAAATAGATGCAGCACTCAAAATGTACTTAGTAAAAAACTTTCTTACAAAATTCAACACTTTGGTTTCCAGATTCAGGAAAAAAAAGAAAAAAAAAAAAAAAAAAAGAGAGAGAGAGAAAGGAAAACACTTAGAAGAGAGTACCTGGCTTCATTTAAGTCTCTGAATCTGCTTAAATTAGCTCTAAGAGGTCTAAGAACGCTAAGGTTAAAAAGAAGAAGGAAAATATTTTGAGTTGCAGGATTGCATTCAGATTAATTTTGTTCTCTGATTTTGTTCTTTGATGATATTGACATTTTGTTTGTACAGGCTCAGTTGTTATTGAGGATCTAAAAAACCACTTGTTTATGGCCTTCCAGCCCCCACCCCCCGTTATTCATTATGCACATTAAATAAATAATTTATTCAAAGAAACAGCAGTGTAGTCTGTGGGTCCCAAGAATAGCTCTTGGACTCACAAGTTCTAATTTTCTCTGTGACCATGATTTTAGCTCCAAGTTGGTCTGTATTTTCCACTTGATAAAATGAGAACATGCATATCTACCGGTCCAGCAGCCTCAAAAGAAGAATAGGAGCAGAACCTCGTGGCAAAGACTTTATAAAAGGCTGAGTGGCTGAGTGCCCGTCTTCATCCCTGTCTTCACTTGTAAGACCTGTGTCCACAAATCCCAGGTTCCCGTGGGACAATCTGAAATAAGAAAGACTTGGTGGAAGAGGATCAGATTCAGGAAAGTTTATATTAACCAGATACACACAAGTAACTGAGATCTGACAGGATTAACCCATGAGTGCTGAGGGCACAAAGTGAATCACGGGAAATTCTGACAAAATATGAGAAACAGCAACTTGTTTTGGTGGGGGGGTTGGGGGGGTGGTGTTTTGTTTTTGTTTTACTAGTAGTGGAATACCTTGCCCAGAAAGGTTGAGAACTATCTTTTACTGCAGTTAACTGATCTTATTTTAAGATCTGACGCTCCTCAGCACTTGATGATCTGCATAGACGTGGGGCTGCTGCAACTGGGTGATTTATTTTTTGAAGGCAAAATACAAGACTTACATTTTAAATTCCTGAACCTGGGATTTTTTTTTTTTTTTTTAATATTAACTATTAGTATTTGACCTATAGTAAAACAGAGTTTTGCTGACATCTGTAGTAGGTATTAAATATTCAATGACTTAACCCCGAGTTCTGAAGATATAACTACTATTTATATACTATCTTTTTCTGAACCTGAGATTGTATTACTATTGCTTTGGCTGGTAAAAAAATTGCAAGCTTGCAAGCACACAGCTATTATGAAGTTCTAACAAATTGTATCATGAAAGCTGTATAAAATAGAATAATGCATTGTGTTCTACTTTGTTTCATAATTTGAGTGAAAAACAACCCTATTACTTAATTACCTCTCCATTTCTCTTTTAGAAGATGTCATTAACAAATCTTTTCAACTCCATGAATAAGTACAATTATATATTCAGAGTGTAAATGTTTTAAAACTCTAAAAATGTATCTAGAATAGTTTAATTGAATCCTGAAGATATGTGGAAAATGAAAACTGCTCCCAGCAAATTAATAGTTGCTCTGAATATTCAAGTAGCAGAGTGAAAAGTGCTTTTTTAATTAGGATTCAATGAAAGTAAGCTGCATTTATAGCTGTTATTCTCAGCTTTTTGTGATACTTCTTCTAGGGACATGATTTTGTGCTCTTACTGTATTTTCCCAATGAATGAGTGCAGCTGTGCCTTTTAGTTCAAAGGGTACATTCTTTTAATATTAAGATTGACAGAAACTATGAAAAAATTGTATCTTTAAAATCTAGTTTATAAAACACATGCTTTATTCCATCACCCACTGTTCTTTTTCCTTGCTGAGCTTTTCCTTCATGTTTTGATACCAAGCATACATGTAGCCGCATTCATATGAAATAATATAAGCATTTTGATTCTTTTTTTACCAAGAAGCATTAACAGGGCTACACGAAAGGAACAACTAACAAATTATATTTTGCCATGACTATAAAAATTAGTTATTAAAAGAACAGGAATTCCTGGACAATATAGAATTGACAGGGCTTTTAATAATCAAAGGAAACCCAGCAGCATTCAATGCTGAATGGGCTAAATTCCTGTTTAGGGTTATTAAAAAAAGTAGTAGTTGTAACTAGTATTCTATAAAAAATGAAAATAGAATTTAATCTTATTGATTTTGAGTAATCCACTACTTTAGTAGCGGATATGGGTGCCTTTGCTAATAGATTTGTATAAGATTGTCAGTTGTAAAAATACTCTTATGCAGTTGTGACTTAGCTACTGACTATCCTGAAAGACATAATCACAGTTTTCATATCAAGTTGTTATGCCAAACCCACCATTTCCACATTGAAGAGAAAGGCAAGCTGAAATATCTTTGTCTTTCTGTATAACTGATTGTCATTGTATAAACTTGAAATGTTGAGTGTTTAATTCATGTTTTGTTTCTGAATTTAGTTAATAACTTTAGGCAGCTCATGATACAATGAACTGTCAACAACATTTACAAAAGGGGACTTCCAATTCAAACCGTTCTAGATCATCTTTTCTTGTTCTTTTCTTCAAAAAACATCATTGACAGATGAGTGCTTCATTTCAGTTTATTTCTGGGTGTTAAATGAATTTAGGTGTCTAAATATTTTTAAATAGAAAGTTATTTTAAGTTTGAAGGAAAAAATGTTGAAAATAATAATGAATGTTGAATAAAAAGCTTATTTACTGATATTATTGATGTAGACGTAAATACATTTAAAAATATTTCTACCAAACACATTATTGTTTGAACAGCTTTGATCGTAAGTCATAACACCATGTCCACTTCCAAGAAATAACCCAAATGCAATTCTTTAAAGTCTAATATACTCTATTTACTGTCATATGTTGATAATAACATCTAATCCTTTTTTCTCTGTCTCTGTCTCTGTGCCTGTCTCCGTGTCTCTCTTCATGTCCTTCTCTGTTTCATCCTTTGCTTCTCTCTGTGTCTCTGTCTGTCCCCTTCTCTCATATATAAACATCTATGCATTTGAGAATTTCAATTGGCAAGAAGCCTGAATGTGATTCAGACACTGAGGGTTTGTCGTCGTACTGTTAGCATAGGGCTCCAGGAGCTTTTGCATTATTGGGAAAGTACACTTGCCTTCACCCCTAGCAACACTGTATCACCATAAAACAGGAATAGAATTTCCAAATATGTATTGCAACCTTTACTGAAGTCATCTTAAATCTCTGTCCAGAGAATATGAAAACCCACGTGATAACGATTCAAATCAGAAAAAATAGAAGAGACTTTTGTCTATTTTGTAGAATCACATAATCACAGAAGAGCTGAGGCTGAAAGGAGCCTCTGAGATCTTCTGGTCCAATCCCCCTGCACAAATAGTCGCCTAGAGTTTATTACCCAGGACTCATTTTCAGGTGGGTTTCAAGTACCTCAAAGGAAGGAGACTACACAAGATCTCTGGGAAGCCTGTGCTGGTGCTGTGTCACCCTCACCATTTACAAACTATTTTCTGGTGTTCAGATGGACCCTCCTGTGTTTCAAACTGTGCCCACTGACGGTTGCCAAGTCACTGGGCACCACTGAAAACAGCCTGGCTTTGTTTTCTTTACACTTTCCCTTCGGGTATTTTTAAAACACTCATAAGATCACTGTCTGAACTTTCTCTTCTCCAAGCTGAAGGGTCCTAGCTTTCTCAGCCCTTCCTCATATATGTTCCAGTCTCTTCATCATCTTAGTTACCCATTGTTGGACTTGCTCCAGTAGCTTTTTATCTCTCTTGTGCTGAGAAACTCAGGACTGGACACAGCACTTCAGGTGTGGCCTCCCCAAGTGTTGACTAGAGAGGAAGGATCACCTCCCCCAACCTGCTGGCTGATCGGGGGGATCACCTCTCCTAATCTGCTGCTCCCCAGCTTTGTGTAATGCAACACAGCGTCCCATTTGCCTTCTTTGTTGCAAGGGCCCGTTGCTGGCTTACATTCAGCTTGGTGCCCACCAGGCCCTTTTCTGTAAAGTGACTTTCCAAGTGTGTGAGCCTGAGAATACGATGGTTCCTAGGGCTGTTCCTACCCAGGTGAAAGACTTTGTGTGTCTCTTTGTTGAACTTCATGTTTGTTTATTCTTTAATTTACCAAAAACAATAGTAATGAAATTATATCCATATGTGGAGTATTTTAATGAGGCCTTGTTTATGTTGTTATTGACTCTTCTCTGAAAAACTGTTTGAAATACCTTTTCCACTCTAAGTTTACATATGTTCATCATTCCCGATATTCTCTTCAGATATTCATTGCATATTTTCCATTGACTTGAAGTATCATTGTGTTCATTGAACATATGTTAAGGTTATAAACAAATGTCATAGCTGCATGGTTATTATTTTGAGAATTTATTTTCATATGCTTAAACACCTGTTTAAATAAGAATTAAAAGATTGCCTATTAAAAATATCCAATGTAAATCAAGTGCAGGGGTAGCAAAAAGGAGAATTGCAATTTCCCACCACCCTCTAGACATTTTATTTTTCCTCAGCATATTTTTTAAACTGAAAACTTTGCATATATCCAGAAAGCCAACAGATCTGCATAATTACAAAATAAGGGTGACAAAAAAGTTTTTAAGGAAAAACTGTATCCAGTTGTAAGATGTCACTTCTAAGTCCATTTGGGATCATGGTGTTGTGTGAGACAGGAAGATGGAAACATTCGGCTATTTTAAAGAAATAAGGGAGATGCTAAATTTTAGTTTAAGATTTTCTAGTATATTTTCTCTAAATGGTATAAAGAATTTTTATTAGCCAAAAAGAAAAGATAAAAAGAAGACATACTTCTCTTTCATTTTTCCCTCTTGTAGATATTTTATAGTTCTTTTCCAGACTGTTTTAAGTTAAACTTGTGGTCTTTAATGATTACTAATTTTTAGGACTATAGCAGCAAGTTTTCTGTTCCTTCACCAAATTATTCATTTGATCTCTATTTTCCATTTTACACAAAACAGACTCCAGTTGGAATGAAAGCCCATGGATGAGAGGGGAAATTAATTTCCTCTTAAAATAGTATGTTAGCTACATTTAGCATGCAAGAAGTTGTTACTACTTTTTTATTAATCTGTTATTGTTGTCAAATTCACTGTTCTAGGAGTTTAATTTCAGCCATATCTATTCTCCATTAAATGAAAGTGTATGCTGAGCATGAAACATGAAATGAATTTCCTCTTAAAATAGTACGTTAGCTAGATTAACATGCAAGTAGTTGTTACAACTATTTTATTAAGCTGTTATTGTTGTCGAATTCACTGTTCTAGGAGTTTAATTTCAGCAATATCTATTCTCCATTAAATGAAAATGTGTGCTGAACATGAAACATGAAAATAAAAATTCTTGACTCACTGAGGAACTTCTTCAGACAATTTTCTATTCCACAAGAGTTAAAATTTCTGGTATATTTGAAACGATAAAAAAATTATACTACTTGGGCACAGTGTGTTATACTGTAGTGTGAGAGTATTATAATATGATAGTGAAGCCCTTTTGAAGAGTCTGACTGATACTTCTAAGAAAACTGGCATCTGTTAAACAATTTCAGCAAGAAGAAAAGAAGAAACTGAATAGAAGAGTCAGGACTGAACAGAAAATAGACCACAGAGGGAGAAAAATAACCATTCATCTGGTTAAAACGTTAAAAAGCACTATATGGGAAACTCCATTAGGCATAGCGTAGTACATTGACTCAAAAAAGATCTTCAAAGACATGGATAGTTGCTAAAAACAAGAACTGAACATAAAAAAGAAGGATCTTTCCAGTTACTAAGTAACAGATCTCAAATCCAACAATGAAAATCTGCCATAGCTTTAAGTCCAGGTGGGGAAAAAAAACTTACGACAAGAAGGCATAGATTTGGAGGAGCAAAATTTCAGTCTGTTACTTCCTTTTTCCTAGATATAGGGTACTTTCTATTCTCTCAGTGAAAGATCAAAGCAAACTACACTTTTTTTTTTTTTTTTCCTCTAGATTGTTTCTATCATGGAATTGTAAACAGTTGAGAAAAACAAGTTTCTGAACTGGTTAATTGACATATAGATAAATTAATGCATAGATGAGTATTTGGAAGCACTTTTAAGGTATAAATTATACTCATTTTAATAAAACAACCCTTCTTTCAAGGATTTGGTTCTGAGTTGCCCCATGCTATTGCCATTTTTAGAGCTGCCAAAGTATAATGTGCAAATTCCAAGTATTCAACTAATGAGATCATTGAACCACTATGTAACAGTGTGGTTTGACTGAAGATACTTGCCCCTTTATTTTGCTTTAGAGTGAGAAAAGTGCTATCTGAAGCAGAGGAAAATTTGAACATATATTTCAGAAATGTTTCCTTAGCTAGAATAAGCTATCAAAACTTGTTCTGAGTACAATTATGACCAAATGTTTGTGTATATTACAATGTCAAAACCATAGATTTTCTAATTACACTGAAGTTTTAATACTCAGCTGTTTTGGTGTATAAGCTGGTTGGTGGTTGTTGTTGATAATTGGAAGAAGGGTAATGGAAAAGCCATCTTTAGAAATAAGAAGGAAATCCATGGAAGTACAGGTCATTCAGCCTCACATGAGGCCTCAAGAAAACTATGGGAAAAACATACCAAGAACAAGTGGAAGAACCTGATAAGGATTTCCTGAGGATAAATTGTACCTATCTGAATACATTGTTTTCTGGGATGAGATCACTATTTTGGTTGTCAAAAGTGTGAGAACTGAATGTCATTTACATGCAAGATTTTTGGCATAGTCTCTTATAGTCAAATTGTTGTGATATAGAGTAGATAGAGGACCATAAGTATTGTTGAATGGTTTTGTTACCATCTGAAATTATAACAAAGAGTGCAGTCTAAGTAGGTTTGTGGTCCACACCAGTCAAAAATAATTTGGAGGATGTGGTTAATATGCTGGAAGGCAGGATTGGAAAACGTTTAAAGGAATGTGGAAAAGGATGAGAAATGGACAAACAGGTTCCTCACTAAATTCAACAAAGGCAAATGCCAAGCCATGCACCCCTTGACTATAACTGCCCTCCACAAGTACAGATTTTGAGTTCACCAGCTAGAATGCAGATTGACAGAGAAAATTCTGGGTTTAATGGTTAACAACTACTAAACAGGAACCAGCACTGCAGCCCTTGAAAGCAATTTAGCCCACCACCTCCTGGGCAACTTTAGCTAGGGTGCAGCCAGGACTAAATATCAGAGAATGGATCCTGTCTTTTGTTGAGAATGTGTGAGACTCTGCCTGGAGTTCCATATTCAGTTCTGGCCTCTGCAGTACAAGAAGCCTTGGCTGTGGAAAGGCAGTCAAAAACTCTGGACAGATTTGAAAGACTTAAGCAAGTAAGAGATGAAAGGTTCTACGCCCTGTTAGTATGGACTAAAGCCTTTCTTTGGGGAGTAAGTGCCCCCACTTTTTGAGAGAGAAGGTACATACCACAAAGTAATCTTTGGTTTTACCTGCATGACCATAGAGGGGACATAAGAAAGTGGGATGGAAAACCCACCTCTGCCATTGCAGCAAGTGTTGTGACTTGAGAGGAAAAACAACGACCACAGGAAAATCCTCAAGGATAGATACCACTCCAGTTTCCAGTGGACATCCACAGACAGGATAGGAGGGCTAGTATTACTTCTAATTCTCTTAATGGGATCTGCAGTTCATACTTACAAGAAGTGAGGAACAAGTACTATGACCAGAAAGAGAAGACCCCTGCCTTCAGCCAAGAGGAGGAAAAAGACAATTGGCTCTGTTCAACAGTGTGGATCCAGTGGATCTAATGGGCTGGCATGTCAGACTCACAAGAGTACAAGGCTTTTGTTGATACCAGCACACAATGTACCCTGAAGCCATATGTAGGGGCAGAATCCATGTGCATCTCTGACTGACAAGGGCACCTCAACAGATGTACTAGAATTTGAAGTGAGCCTGATTCAGAATGAACGGCAAGAACACCCCATTGTGACTGGGCCAGAGGTCCTGGGTATCCTTGGTACAGTTTACCTAAAAATGGCATCATTGCCATCATTTTGGGATAGTTGCCCTAGAGACAGAGGAAATTAGACAGCTGAATACCTTGCCTGTTTTCTCAGAGGATTGTCCTGCTGTGGGGGTGATGAGGGTCAAAGAACAACAGGTACCTATCACTACCACTACAGCTCACAAGCAAACAATAGTGCACCAACCAGGACTCTGTGATCACCATCAATGAGATTATTCATGAACTGGAGAGTCAGGAAGTGGTAAGCTAGTCTCACTCACACTTTGATGACACTTTAAGTCCTGTAAGACCAGTACTTAAATACAGTGGAGATGATGACTCCCAGGAAACTATTGTAGCCTGCATGAAGTCACACCAGCACTGAATGCCACTGTGCTGGACATGCTGGAACTTCAGTAAGCACTGAAATCCAGTGTAGAAATCTAGTGCCACCATCAACACTGCTAATGCATTTTTTTCCATTCCTCTGGCAACAGAGTGTAGGCCACAGTTTGGTTTCGCCTGGAGGGGTGTCCAGCACACCTGGAACTTACTGCCCTAAGGGTGTAAACACAGTCACACTATTTGCCGAGTGATCCAGACTGGACTGGCAAAGGGTGAGGCTCTAGACCTATTGGAGTACATTGACAACATCATCGTGTCATATCACTGGGGCAACATAGCAGGGGAAGTTTTTGAGAAAGGGCAGAAGATGATCCAGATCCTCTTGAAGGCTGGTTTCCTGCACAAGAAATTCAGTTTCTAGGAGTAGAATAGCGGGATGGACATTGTCAGACTCCAATGGACGTCGTCCACAAAACAGCTGTTATGTCCCCACCAACCATCAAGAAGAAATCTCAGGCTTTCCTAGGCACTATGGGATTTGGAGGATACATGTTCCAGATTACAGTCAGACTGTGAGCCCACTCTATTATGTGACACAGAAGAAGAGCAGTTTCATTTGGAATCCTGAACAACAGCAAGCTTTTGAACAAATTGAAGGGGATTGTTCATGCAGTAGCTCTTGGGCCATTTAGGATTAGGACATGATTTAAAAAACTGGGGAGAACAGTCCTTCTAGGAGTCTATAGCAAAAAGTAACTGGGGAGACTCAACGATGACCCCTGGGGTTCTAGAGGGGGAGGTATAAGGAATCCAAGGCCTGCTACACCCCAGCTGAAAAAGAGGGACTGGCAGCTGTGGGGGTTGGAGATGCTTTGGGAATGATTGACACTGAAGCACAGCTGCTTCTAGCACACCAACTGCCAGTGCTGGACTGCAGGTTCAAAGGGAAAGTCCACTGATTACTAATTTGAGTAAGTAGATCATGCTGATCACATGGAGAGTTTGAATAGGAATCCCTAATCGGCCAGGGATCTTGGATCATCACGGACTGGCCTGAAGGTGGACATTATGCATTATCATCATCATTGGAGGAAAAGAAGTAGGTGACATATGCTGAGAAGGGCCCACCATATAATCAGTTATCAGAAAATGAAAAGCAATATGCTATCTTTATCAGTTCCTTTTGTATTGTAGGGATACAGTGAAAATGGAAAACTGCTGTATGGTATTCTATGTCACAAGTCAGAGAAGATACTGCAGGACAAGGTGGATCAAGTCAGGTTGCAGAGCTCAAAGTTGTCCAACAGGATTTACATATCACTGAACAAGAGAAATGGCTAGCGTTCTACCTCCACACCAGCTTCTGGATGGTAGAAAGTATTATGTGGGGCTGGCTAGACCAATAGAAAAGGAACAATTGTCTGCACAGAGGTACACCCATATGGACTGCTGAATTGTGACAAGAAGTCACTACCCTGGTGGAGAAGTTAGCTGCAAAAGTATATCATGTCGGCTCACACATACCAAAGTCGGGCTGCTGAAGAGAATTGCAACAATGGACAGGTGCATTAAGTTGCCAAGATCATAGTGTTTCAGTTGAATCTGGATTGGCAATATAAGGGTGAATTATTTCTGCCTTGATGGGCCCATGAACCCTCAGGTCATCAGGGAAGATATGCAACACACAGACAGGCTTGTGATTGAGGGGTGAACTTAACCATAGCCACTGCCTGCCATGTTATCCATACTTGTGAAACATGCACTAAAATTACGCAGGCCAAAAGGGTGAAACCCCCTTTATGGGCGACAACGTTCAAAACATAAATATGGGGAGACCTGGCAGAATGATTACATTGCACTCACACAAACCTGCCAAGGCAAGCACTACATGCTCACAACAGTGGAGACAACTGCTGAATGGCTGGAGATGGACCCTCTGCCTCATGCCACCACCTGGAACACCATCCTGGGCCTTGGAAAGAAAGTCCTGTTGGGACATGGCAGCCCAGAAAGAATTTTTATGGACAACATGATTCATTTCAAAACTAACCTGAGGGACACCTGGGCCAAAGATCATAGTATTGGGTGGGTGTATCATATTCCCTGTCAGGCACCTGGGAAAATTGAATGGTCAAATGCCAAACAACCACCTTGAAATAAATAGGTAGTAGGATCTTCAAACATTGGGATCTACATTACATTTAACAAAGGTCCCCTGGTTAGTTAGTACTAGAGATTCTACTAATCAAGCCCTGCCTGCCACAGAAGAGGATACAGTCCTTGTGATGCATACGGGTAATGTGATAGGCAAGGCAGTTTAGAACAGTCCTGCCTCAAGCAAAGGCAAACCTGTCTGTGGGATACTCTTTGCTCAAGGACCTGAGTGCACTAAGAGGGTAATGCAGAGGGATGAGGCACCACAGTATGTACCTCAAGGGGATTTGATATTTGTGTGAGAACAGCCGGCAGTGTTGAACAGTATGTTGTTTGTTAGTTATGGCATTGCCACTGCATGCCATAACTACCATGGACAATGAGGATGGACTGCTCCAGGTATGCCAGTCATGAGTGCCAGATGCAGTTCTCAACCAGGCAACAGGAAACCAGCCCTCCTGCCCTGAAAGACATCTGGGATGCATAGAACCCAAAGTCATGGACTAAATTATTTCAACAGATACCTTGAAGGGATGTCTGTTGACTGTGGAAATTATATCTGTGCTGGTAGGTAGGTAGGTAGGTCGGTCGGTCGGTCGGTCGGTCGGTCGGTCGGTCGGTAGGTGGGTGTTGGAGTTCTTGGCTCTTTCTTGCTCTAAGGTTAGGGTGAATTAAACTCAGTTGTTTTTGAAGTCTTACTCTGAAATTTATTATCCTTATCTATTACAAGCTTATGAGATGTGAGTTCTCTCTAACAAGTCGAGAAAGTGAGCCTAAAATTGTGTCTATTCAAGGCTATTTAAATCCCAATTATCCAATGAACAGTTGACATTTATATCATTTATACTTCTAATCTAATTATGAATTACTCAAAACCCACAATGCAGACTTCTTTCCCCCAGTTACAGAAAATCACAGAGATTCATGAAGCAGAAGGAAGAAGGTGCGAAAAGACAACTAATCCACACCCAAAGTTCTCCATCTTGGCTCCCATATATCACCATACACTATAATCCCAAATCTTAGTTTTTCACACCATGAGATCACACAGTGCTATCCAAACTACATCCCCACGATCCCAGTACTATCACTCATTTTTGGAAGCCTGTTTTAAGACCTCAGGTCAAATGCAATTCTTCCCTGAAGTTCTGTGCCTGTCAGCACAGAGTCCAAAGTTCTCAGCATCTAGATTTCCTACAGGTAAGTAGGTAGGTAGGTAGGTAGGTAGGTAGGCAGATAGATAGATAGATTTTTGTTTATATATATGCATATATTAGTGTATATATATTTGTATACATTTGTGTATATATATATTTGTGTGTATATATATATAGCTGGAAGGTGTAGGATCTAGGCATGACATAGATAGTGTAGAATAAGGGATTGATAATGTCCTGTTTTTGGTCATGACAAAGTTAACTTCTTGCAGTAGACATGAGGGGCCATGACAGAGCCAGGGGCCATGTGGGCATGGTCAGGAGGGCATCAATTTACCTCATAGCCTTGAGCAGGCATAAGGAACTCTGTCTTCCAAGAAAAAGGTCAGGGCTTCTGGTTGAGAAGAATATGTGAGGATGGGGGAATCCATTGTGCATGGGGTCACCTGGGGTCTGCAGTGAGTTTTTCTGCGCATGAATCCCTTTCTCTTTTGTACACTTTTGTTATTAGTATGGTTACTTTTATTGTTTCTTTTCTTATCTCATTGTTGTTTCCAGTAAATTGTTCTTATCTCAGCCCATGACCTTTGTGTGGCTCAAATTCTTAACTCCATCTCACTGCAGTGGGAAGGGGAGGGAGAAGGAGGGCAAGAAACTGGCAGCATGGTTTGGGAGAGTCTTAGTAGGGGCACTGAATTTGGGAGTACCACTCCTAAACCATAACAGCTATGAAGTGAACAAACACAGGGATGGGTACATAGAGAAGTTGTGGAATTTGCATCATTGCGGGAGATGTAAGAATATCTACTCTCTATTTGACCTGAGAGACTCTGAGCCACCTGGTCCATCTTACCCTGCTGCATGGAGGAAATCAGACTAGACGAGCAACAGAGATCTGTCCTCTATCCTGAGCTACATTATGACTCTATCTGTTCAACATTTAACAACTAAAGGAAAAACTGGTGTTTCACTGCCCTGGATTCATTTCCTAATATAGGTCTGTAAGTTTTAGAAAGCTATAAATTTCCTCAAGTTGGCTATTAAAAATGAGATCTTGACTACGCCAGCACCCTCACAGGATATCTGCTGGAGTCTCTGATGTAAATGAATTTTGTTTTGCCTGATTTCAAATCCACCATAACTTAGCACACAGTGTTAACTAAAATATTTGGCATGAAAAATAAAAATGAGCCAGTTTTCTTCCTATTTTAGTCACATGTCTTGTAATTAAAATGTTAAAAAAGAGATGTGGAATGGTCCTAACTAGACTGATTAATATTGTTTTGGGAATCCCCGAATACTCAGCTGTGGTTGAAATTTAATTGCAGAATTAGAAATAAAGGTGATATGTATTATTTTGTCAGTGTTTTCAAGGTTTCTGAACTCAAAAAGTTATAATTTTTGACAATTAGGGCTACAGCTTTGACAAGTAGTGGGGGTTTTATCTTTTACATTACCTGTTATTGTCTGTAGTAACTCAAAACATAGTAAGCATTCAGGACATGTGGAACTGTTTACTTATCCTTTTATTTTATTGTAACCATTATGATTTAAAAAATAGGAATATTTGGTTTCTAAACCCTCTTCTTATTTTGCCTTTTTGTTGCACTAACCATGCCACTTACATTTGATATAATTTGATACACATGCTATTTTCTTTTGAATCAAACAAAATGCTCCTGATTTTTTCTCATACATGGTTTTTCAAAAGTGTCTTTAATGCAACAGGGAATATTGAAACTGCTAAAATGTTGATTTTACTGAAATAATTTTAATGATCTGTATGTGACTGTTCTGAATAATTTAAATGATCCAGTGGATAAAAATTAATTAGTCAAACTTTTTTTTAATATTTTTTCAACCCTCTGAGAACATTTATTTTTGTCAGACTATGGCATTTCATTGCCTTCTCAATCCAAATCATTCTTGTTTATTCTTATTTCATATATTCATGAGAGAATTGTAGGAAATACTATTTAAATTAATCCACAGTAATTTTAAATTCTGCTTCAATGTCAGACTGTTGACTTCCATATCATATTCATTATTAAATTCATTTCTGCAGCTGATAAAAGTAAATACAATAACAAACAATTTATTAGCTACTGCTCTATTTTTAAATTTTCATTCCAGTTATAGGGGAAAAAAAGGCAAATGCAGTATAGTTTGGTAAAGAGTTATGAGGAACTAGAGTTTAGCTGAAAATATTTTAATGAAATAAGAGTTTGGAAATAATGTGTTCTTTTGCTTTGCAATAGACATAGGACATTACTTAAAATATACAATGTGTTCAGGGGTTTTAGTCATCTAAAGCAAAACAAGTTTGTCAACATCAACTCTGTACATTCGGCATTCTTTAGCTATTTTGTATTTTCACTGAAGTTAATGAGAATCCATGCTATTAGCAGAACATGAAAACTTAGGTAGCTTGACTTAGCCTGAAAGCATAAGCTTTCTTTTCTTCAGTTCATGATTTTCCAAAGGTTATGTTCCTTATGTGACAAACTTCAATATCAATATTCAGGACCCATTGTGTTTAACAATAGATTTTTAAAAGTATTGATAGAAATCTTTGTATGTGTTGGGGTCTGTAGGTGGTATTTATATTTGGTTTTGTCTGATTTCAGATTTTCTTGTGGATTTTTTCTAATGTGAAATAAACACAAAGTCTCAGTCTGTTGACAGACATTATCCAAGGTAAAGGAATTTGTGTTTTTCACATCAACAGATATTTTAGAGAAAACAATTACATATGATTTGAAAGATAAATTTAAGCTTTGCCAAAGTAGATGACCTTTTAAGAAGATCCAATTTGTTGTATGCAATATGTTTCACAGTACCAATTTTGAAAGAAAATTATCTGAACGTATCTCTGGGATTTATGCCTAATAGGGACCATCAAGCAGAATTTGAATGCTTGAATGTACTTCATGTTTATTGAATGACTGTAATTACCAGGTCAGCCTTGGGGAACATCCAGATTTCTCTACTCAGAGATAGGAAAGTTCTGGCTCAGGATCTGTGTGGAAAGAAGGAAAATGCCAAATAAAATAGAACATTACATATCCCCTTGTACTGGGCCCAGGGCAGTGATTTTTCCTACCAGACATTCCCCAAATGCAACTCAAGAAATACTCTAGTTTTATTCTGGAGAGGCATCTGCAAACTACATCTGGTTTACTTGGATTTGTCTTGAAGAATCTGCTGAGGGTGAACTCCAGAGGGAAGGGTGTAATTGAGAGTGAACTGGTCAAAACATAGCATTGAGAAGCTGTGAGCAAGCAAGAACTTGTCTGGGATTTCTTAAAACCAGTTAGGAAGGTGGGGAATTCTCAGCACACCTGACAGAGACAGAATCAGAGAAGAAGAAAACCAATTGAAAAAATTGAGTTTAAGTTACAGTAAGGTGCTACCTGAGGTTGAGTGTTGAGTTGCAAAGCCTACTCTTGAGATGATGATCTATGCCCATATATCTCTTCAGAGGTTACATATTCACATACTACATATATATACTACATATATATACAAATAGTAACACAATACAGTTTCTGTTAATGTTTATCACCTGAACTTCTCTTGCTATCGCAATACAGCATTAAAATTTCGTGGAAAAAACTTGGCATCTCTTCACAGTGCTCAACAATGGTTTATGAGCCAATAACTTGTTCCTGCCATGCCTTGTACACCCTCTGTTGAAGTACGTACTGACAGTGAACAAGGGAATGGTGAGTGACCTCTCTCTCACTGTTTGAGAAAATATATAAAGTTTCACTCCAAACTACTTATTGGAGGAGAGAAAGCTATTAAGAACTGGTTAGATTTATAGTTATACATGAAAGAATCAGGGGTAAGGAAAGCATTCTCGGCTATTTTTATGAATACCCATAACCCCACTGGACATAAACTTTCCACCTACTCCAAGTGCAAATTCATAACCCTAAGGACAATATACAGTTTCATTGAAAGTATGTTCTATGAGTTTATAAAAATACAGTCAATTGACACATTTCAAGTGTTTGAATATACTGCTACTCAAGTACATTTTCCTGGTAGTAAATGAGCAGTAATTTCTAAATTTGTATTTAATTTCCAAACCTAGGGTTTTTTTCCCCTTGATATGTTTGTAAGATGGGCTAAATCTATTTGAAATGCTGTGAATCTGTTTATAACATCAAAATTATTTCTCTGATACTTTATGAAATTATGTTTATAGAAAACTTTATTGTGATTACTGTTTACCCTTTTGGTGCAACTCACATCTGCAGATAACTTAAGAGGATTATGAAAGAAACAAAAAAAAAAAAAAAAAAAAAAAAAAAGGAAAAGAAAATGCAGTCAGTCACAGTCATTTGCTTGATAAATTTCTTTAGAATAAATACATAAGAGTGTTTTAATTTGGAGTTTGTAAACATATGCTGTCATTTGAAATTTGATCGTATTTGAGCACAGCATAAATCAGTTTGGCAGAAAAGATGTAACTGTTCCCCTCTGGACACTCTGAAGATGTACATTTTAAGCCAGATCTACTTTGTTTGATGTGTTGAATAACATTGAAATATAAAATATAGTGTCAATTTATTTCAATTATCAAGAAAGATACTATACATACGTAAAATACTGTGTTATTTTCCCTGAAAGACAAAAACAATTTCTTAAACACTCTCTTCCTTTATTGACTTTGTTACATGGTTTTTGGGAAGTATAACATACTAACAAATTTAACTTAGATTTTCTCCAACAAGCAACAAAATCCTTTCTCAAATGATGTAAAAATGTCATTGACTAGTTCATAGAAAAATATTAGATCTTTGTCTCCAAAAGTTTGCTTGGATTTGCACCATGGTTACTTTTTAGGCTTTACAAGGTGCAGTGCTGTATCCAGAGGTTTCCAGGATACAAAGACAGACTGAACAGTGTTTGGGGTAGTCATCTCAATGTATGCCATGTTTGCACATAGGTAATTGCTAGAGTGTGTGTTAGAACTCATCTACAGGAGATTAAAAGCATCAGATAAAGGTCTTCTGGTAAAGTTTCTAATATAATCTCATTTTATGATAAATAAAATTATTATTTGTGCTTATAAAGACTTTAGTCTATTTAATGAAGGTGGATTTCTTCATCTTTTGCTAGGATTCATAGATTAGGCTTTAATTTCAGTTTCCTTTGTAAAGATCTTTCTGCTTTTGTTTTTAGTATGAATTGAATAGAAAATTCAGGGTAGCATAGAGAAAAATGTGATAAAGGTCCATGCCATCTAAGGAACATGAATAATATTCAGCTCTATTTAACAAATTCTCTCTCTCATATCCTATTTTAAGATAATATTCCTTTTGGCTTTCTTAAGATGAAGAAATCTTAATACGTATTGTTCTAGTGCTATTATTGCTTTTTGTTGTTGATTATTCTTACTCAGCTTTTCAGACATAGCATAGTGTAAAACTAAAGAAAAGTAAAGCCAGGTAAAAATCGACAATTCTAAGCTATGATCTAAAGTCTTACACTTATGACAATGCGTTATAAATAAGCTCACATTACTTTTAACTAATGTAATAATCAAAATGCAGTAAAAAGTACCAAACATATTTTTCATTGATTTGTTTTGTTTATTTAAGTTATGTGAATAAGAATAAGATTGTAAGACCAAAAAAAAAAAAAAAAAAACTCAGTGCTGAAAAGGAAGACTCATTAAATACTTATTTGGTTACAACTTTTAATATGTTTTAATTATTGTGCCCTGGACTTACAAATGTACATTTGTCTTTCATGACTGACAAGTAAATAAATAGCAAAAGATGTAAAAGCTCTATTCATAAAATAAATATCACAAATATTTCTATAGTATGTTTACTTAAATTTCTGTACTGGGCTGCAGGAAAGCAGGGACATAGGAAGAATTCATGTTTATTTTATTGTTATAAAGTTAGGACAATTTATTTTCCCATTTTCATTATGGGATCTTGGGCTTCTGTTAAACACACCTTCTTAATTTTAACAGAGAAACAGCTATGGAATATTAGCTGGCAATTTTATACTCTGTAGGAAAATCTGTCATAGTAACTTGTATTCAAGATATTCAGAAGAAATCAGCTACTGAAATTTGAAATTGCTTTTTCTTGTCTCATGAGTGACTGGCTGCTAGAAATGTTTATGGTATTTGTATCTGAATTTGAGGAGTAGTTTTTGAAATCATAGGCATATGACTAAATGGCAAGAAAAGTGGAGAAAAAAGTAAATATTATGAGAACATCCTTATTGCACTCACTGTGCTACACTAATTGGCAAAATTACTCATGAAGTTCCTACAGAAACTTTTAGTTATAGGAGAAACAAACTAGGCACAGACTGTACATTTTCCTGAAAAGTTCTTAAATACCCTAGGAATTTGGATTAACTTTCAATGATTATGCACAATTACACAGAACTTCTTAGTTTTCTTAGAATAACTGGAGTTGCTCAGAAAAATGCACAATTATAAATAACTGTCGTGTTCAAGGGTTATTTGAGTTAAACACAGATGATAACATCTTATGTGTGCTTGATAAGTTGTTCTAACCTTTTGAGATGCCTGAGTATAATTTCTGTAGAATATTAAAGTAATAATTCCTTTTGCTTATGTGTGTGTCTGTCTCAGAGAAGGTAGTCTGTAGAAAGCAAGACTGAATTTCTGTAACTGCATTTCCTTATCCGCCCCCCCCCCCCCTTTTTTTATTTTTCTTGTTATTCACTTTGATTTTGTTAATGATATTGTTCTGAAGGGAATATATTTGTAGTGAAGTAGATTTATTGTAGATGTGATCTCTTCAAAGTTGTTGTGAAGGCATGATCTTGCCAAGTACAACCTCTTGTGAGAAAAGTCTGGAATATTGTACCTTGAACTGTTTAAGTGAAATTTTTGTTATAGAAATCTCTATATTGTCTGCTCTTGGTGTTGTAGAGGTTTTCAGGAAAGGGCACTAAGGATCATGCTTTGCTAGTAGATTTTACGACGCTGTAATTAAAAGAATTAGTTTTAGTGCCTCAAAGACTGAACTACTGGCGTGAAGGTCTTGAACCTGACATTTGTTCTTTGGCATTGAATTGTGAAGGGTGGAAAAGACATTAAATCCGGACTTCTTTATTTTTGTGGTCTTGAAGCAGTGAGATGAGAGAATAGTGTTAAACTAAATGCATGCATTAGAAGAGAACATGGTGCAAGTGTAGTAACTCTAAAAGTAATTAAGAGATAACCTCAAGGATAAATTTGTTTTGCTTTAGTCTATAATTATAGAAAATTTTCTAGCAAATCTTTTTTTTTCCTGTTGAGTAGAGAACAAATGACAATTAAGCAGATACTATTGAAGTTTTCTCCTTCACATTTACTTGTATAATCTATTTTTTATATAATTTGTGTAACAAGTTCCTTAAAAGGTTTAGAAATATATACTGGTGTACGGTTAGCTGAGTCTAAAATTTGAGTTTAAATGTACCAGCCTGATATAAGTTTAGTGCAGAATTAAATCTATTTAGTTTAGCTTAATTTAGCTTTAGGAACAAGAGGAATAAAACAGGTATTGGTGTATAAGAAAAGTCTATATATTGTATTTTGTATTCTGGGCTGACTGAGAAAGAACAGTGATTCTTGTGAATCCGATTAACTACACTGTCTGACTTAGAACTTTATGTTATGTCACAATCTTAAACTACTTCTGGTAATACTGACTTAAGTCAATCAACATTTTGCTGAATAAGCTTCTATTCGTGTCACAAGAGCCAGAGTAAAGCAAAGGAAAAATCTTTTCAGTTCTAAAACCCTTTTATTTAGCAGGCTGAGCTGGAAAAGTGAGTCTATCAATTATTTGAAAAAGTGGTGGTGAAGAATACATAAAAACTATTGAAATCTTATTTATGTAACAAAACATAATAGTATATTTTAATGTAATTATACTATTAGTATCATTACATTAAATTCATATTGTCTACAATTAGTAGCTTTAGCTTTAGCAAACTGTTTCAACTCCTAGCAGTGAGAAAGAAAAAAAAAAAAAATGTATATGGAGTTCTGGCGGGGGTTTCGCTTGAGTGGGAGGTTTTGTGGTTTGTTTTTTTATTATTATGCTTTCTGAAATGATCATCTACAATCACTAGCTTTGAAGAAACTAGTAAGAATTCTTTATCTGCTAGATAGAATGTGGGCTTCTCAGCTAGGGGATCATAAAGAGTACATCAATGACTACTGATCAGTCAGCATGATTGAAAATACACTTAATGAAAAAATCAATGTGATATTCAGAAAAAAGTGGATATACAAAAGCAAAATATTAAAAAACTTATTTGACAGAAGCTTGATCCAAACCAAGTTGGTGAAAATCATTCACTTTAGCAGAGTTTATAAGAAAATTCCCCCACAAATGTTAAGATTCAGGGACTAAAAAGCTATTTTATAAATTATGTTGCCAATAGTCTGTTTAGTTTGTGATGTACTCTTTTTTATTATAAAATCTAATGCATTTAATGTGTACAGAAAGAGATCACCTGTTTGATTTTTTCCTGAAGCAAACGGTGAGATGCATGTAAATTCTGCTGTTGCTAAGGGATACTATTTAGCTTTAAGGTAAGAATTATACCAATTGCCAGATACTAAAGAAAGCTGAACTCTTGCATGAATACCTATTTGATGGTAGCTTTCCAACATTTTGATATTTATCAAATCCTGCTAAAACATTATTTTCTTAAGTTTGGAAGTATTCAAATGGGTTTGACTGGCCCAAACAAACATCTTCTATGAATTTCAGTAAAAGATATCCATATAATAAAATCATTTATTCATAATAAATTCTTGTATGACCAAAAGTTGAATTTTAACTGAAAACTCTAATTTCTTCATTTTGTTATATTTTTAAAAAAAGTTTTCTAATTTCCAAAGAATCTCTCTTTTCAGAAATTACTACTTATCATTACCTTTGAAAAACAAGTGCCCCTGTTTTCTTCATCTGAGGTTTACCTGCTAAGTAGAACTTTCAAACTACTCTAAATACCAATGGTTTAGGCTTATTAGCAATGATCAACTCTGCATTTTAGCTGTATCACTTCCATAAACATGTTCCATGCATTATGTAATTTGGTGGAACTCTGACTTAATGCTATGTGTCAGACATGTGAGCAATTCACTTATGGATTCCATTATCTCCTCCATGAACAAACCACTGAGGCTATGCTGCTTGAAAATGAGTACCTGTTGAAGATAAGAGCAGTCTGAGTGAAATTCAGATATATCAACCACATATTCTTTATAATACAACATATCTTAGGAGGCAAGCCTAAGAATTAATACAATTTCTAATCTTTTTAACCACGCTGTGATTTAGTGGTCTATATGAGAAAGTGAGATTTTAAAGCTCTGTATTCTTATTTCATTTTTACATTTACTCTATTATAAGCAAGAGATTAAAAATTTTGTTGTCAGAAGGATAAAGAAGAAATAACTTCTTTGCAAATTTTGTTAATGTTTAATTTCTGTCCAAGTCTCTCTGGTAGTATTATTGCTGAATAAGCCTTCAATTTCAAGGAGAAGGTTTTAGTTAATAGATTAGAACTTTGTATTCTTCCACCTAGAAATTAATTAGAAGTTTCATTTTTACTTCAGCCTACAAGTGGGTATTATGTTGTGGCATAACATATTGCAATATTGCATAGTATGCTGTAAAATTTATATATGCTATGTTCACAGTCTACTAACTTAGATTTTATGGCATCTAGCATATAAGAAGATATTAATAGTTATTAATATATTCACATGTATCATATTCACTGCAAACTACTTTTCCTCTTCTGTCTCAAAACTAGCACAGAATGTACAGAATTTAATTTCAAATACATTATTTCAGGCTGGACTTGTAGCTTTCAGTACCTCTTAACTGTTTTATATACAATGGACTTCTAGAGATTCTCACTTCTGAAACACAATTGGGAATTCAATTATTCAGAATCTACTTCTATTTTCAGAACTATACCACTTGCCTTTTCTTAAGATAGGCAAAAGCCCATGATATTACAATGACTGACTTAGCCTTAATGCTTAGTTAAATGGTATTCTGGTGACTCCAGCTGCAATCATGGGCAGGGAAAATACTTCAGAGTAATATTTTCAAAGTGGATACAAATACTGCAATATCTTGCACACAAATTCAAATAACTATATAGAACTAAATTACTTTCTGCTTGTATAACAATATTTTTTGAAATTGTTCATTCAGAATTTTTATATCAATTATGCTAAACACATACATGATCCCACCACAGTTCTACATTGCTTTCCAATTGCCCAAGAACTATTAGAGAAAAAACAAACCCCAAACCAATCAAAACAAACAAACAAAAAGAGCAACACTGAGCAGGAGCTTTTTCTTCCACAGCATACTGACTTATTGGAGGATAAATAAAAAGAACACTGAAGTTCTATGCCATTACCATGAAAGGATATTGATTCTGAGAAGGAAACTGCTTGAATCCATACTTTAGAGATGTACCTATGTAACTGTGGTAGAATTTCAATTCAGAGACTTATTGCTTAGCGGGTTCTTTTTTAAATATCTTTTGAAAGTCTGTTCAGATTTCAGTCTTTTGGAAATAAACTTCTTAGTTCTAAAGCAAAGTTACAATTTCTTTGAAAATAAAACCATTTTTTTCATATTTAGTCTTGCAGGAATAGATTAATATGAGCTACCTTTGGTGTCTGAAGGACAAAAAAGTGTCTACTAGTTTCTGGTCTTTTATATTGTAGATTGCAAAAATTTGTTCCTTCTGGCTATTCCAATAGACTAGGTATCCCATATGCTCCTATTATTCAATGACACTTAACATCTTAAAAACAAACAAACAAACAAACAAAAACCCCAAACAACAACAACAACAAACAAACAAAAAACTTGTTTTCTTTTTTCGTGCCCCACCCCTTGCAGAATGACATTGAATAGCTATTGCCTGTTTTTCAAATAGAGGACATTTGCTTGTGGAGTGAGGTCTGAAAGTAATTTGATATTTTGAAGTGGTGAAGTATTCAAACTGTGATCTACTGAAACAAAAGGTTTTGATAGATCTGCTGAGTCATGGATGGTCTTCCACCTTGCTTAAGATTTGCTCTTGCTAAATGTACCTTTCCCCTTCTGAAATTTTCTTATGTATCTGATCTTAACAGTTTGAACAAATGACCAAGTATTATGGTTTTGAATTGGAATTTTTATTTTATTTTTAATAATAAAACTGTGTGTGTGTGTGTGTGTTGTGAGGATAAAATGTTAGGAAAATGAAACACTGCTAAATCATTCATATAAGCCACTCAGAATCGAAAGAAAAACTTTGATTCTTTAACACCCTCCTGAAACAGCTGATATATTAAGTTCTTGGAACCAGAACAACAGAATATCATGTACAAAATTAACTGAGAAACAGAAAAGATGCCAAATGCAGGAACAGGAGTTTAATTTTTTAATGAGTGATACCATTATGCATTCACCCCCCCCGCCAAAAAAAAAAAAGGAGTATTAATTTGGAAAATTATTTAGTTATCTACTGCATTTCCTAAATACTGTAGACAATATACCTGTCCATTGGCTAATGCGGATGAAAACATTACTTTTTTATTAGCAATGGACAGAAAAATAAGAATTTTACACATGGATTCCATCTGGATAGAGGACTACCAGATTGGTCCCATTCAGCAACGATCACTGGATCTGCTGTGTTGTTGTAATGTGGTGTCCTAGGGTGACTTTATGATGCCTGTATCCCCAATCGTCTGTTCTGTTTGTGCTGTATATTGAGTCCTGTGCCTTTAAGACTGGTTCTAAGAGCAAGGAGAAGTGCGGAGTTTGTTTTGAGAAAACTGCCTGACTCCTCCACATTCTTCTATGAGGTGTTCGGCGGAGGCTTGGAGAGACTGCAGGACAGAGATTTTTTTGCTTTTAGTTAGTTTTAGCAAGCTAGGGCAGAGAAATTCCCTGGACTGTTTTTTTTCTTGGGACTGTTTAAACCCGCTCTGGACTGAAAACCCAGGGGAGCACTGGGGGCTGCACCTGCGGCCCACCGGGGCCTGGACCTCGGCATTTTCCAGCAGCGCCGGAGGGACTGGGACTGAGGAGAGGCACTGAGAGAGAGAGAGCCGAGCTACCCCCACGGCAAGGACTTTCTCAATTTGCCATCTCACTTCAGAAGGAGAGGTTTTATTGTTTCATATTATTTATTCATTCTGTGTTCTTGTATGCACTTTGTTTGTTAAGTAAAATAGTTTTTCCATTTTTCTCCGAGGAAGTTCTTTCCTGGACCGCTTGGGAAGAGGTGCCATTTGGGTTTGCTCCCCAGAGGGACCCCATTCAGGGGTTTTCTCCCAAATTTGCCCTTTGTCCATTTGTGGACATGTAATTGGTTCCTCAGAGAAAGTATTTTCTAATTAGGTAAATCCAAATATTCATAGTTTATATAAAGTTTTTTGTTATATTGATCATGCAGATTTTTTTCACAATGATTAAAATAAAAAAGGGTTATGTCCTGTGTTAGTGAATTTATCTGAAACATATTTCTGCAAGCCTACTATGCCACAATAATCTTCCATCTGTTCATACATTCATACACGGATGAACCATGTTTTTGTTATTAGTATCCTTGTTGCAGTAATAATTTCAAAGGTTTTTGGGGTTTTTTTGGTTGTGGGTTTGTTTTTTTTTTTTTTTTTTTTTTTTTTTTGGGGGGGGGGGGGAGGGGGGGAGGGTGTCTATTAAATACAACTCAAAGTTTTAGCCAGATTAAGATGAGTAGAAATTACATAATTATTCAGTGCTGATGACATAGACTTATGAGAACCATACTGCATATCTTATTTTCCTAAAACAAATCTTTGTTTTCTTCATGAGTCAGCCATTTGGTTTTGAAAAAAAAATAGTAGTCCATAACTATGACTGACAGGCTGTTTATTCACCAAGTTTTTAATGGGTTTTCTAATCCCATGAACACAAATAAAAGTATAAATATAGATGAATATAAATGTGTATAGAGAACATCTAATATTCTCTGCATTATCTAAACCTGGATTTGTGTTGGAAAGTGTAAACCAAAGCCGGCTCTTGAAAGAGCAGTTGAAGTAGGTATACAAAGATGGGAAAAATGTCTCAGGGGTACTGAATAAGTAGGTATGGTTATCAAATCTGTTCTTTTTGAAATTCGTCAGCTTTTTTTCAAAACACTGACAGGAGAGTTTATAGTGTGATTCTTATTTGTTCCAAGAGCAATGGAGCAAACTTCTACATGACCACAGGAAAAGTCTGTAAGCCAATATTTTGCAACTGAACAAGGATCACTTGAATTGGATATATTTCCACTGATGCCACTGGTAAGCTGAAAACTTGTGGTATTTGAAAATATATTCAGTTGTTCCAAGTATCATATTCAAAAATTAGTCAAGAATGATATATTTTCTGAGTGAGAGAAGTGAAATTTTGTTTTACTCTGTATTCAGCACTTTTTCATTTAGCCTTTAGGATGGCATAGCAACACCAGAGACTTCATGCTGATCCTTTTGAGCACCCAGCTGGGGCAAAATGAAGGGAAAGAGTGTGACCAAACAGAATTTAACTCTAAGAAAGAAGTTGAAATATTTCTCTTTGGTTTTAAATATTTTAAAGGTGAGGGGGAGAATTTGGAGAAAGGAATTAGGACTTCCATTTTGATACCCATTCACTGACCTGCTATTAGCACATCAGTTGTATTATGCATATGGCTTTGTATAATTTGCAGAGCTTCTCTAAGCTGAATTAATCTCAGCTGTATCATAGTCTGGGGTGTGATAATAGTACTAACATTATAAGCCTTATCCCTGTGTGAAAAGCACACAAAGTTTTTGATTAAATAGCAGTGTGTCTTATCTCTTGTGTACACTGCGACATTCCTTCACAGCACCATTTGTGCAAATAAGATATACAGTAATTTCAGTTAAAAACATTTAATTACTCTACAAAACTGACTAAAACATGCCCAGGTATTTTAAATTACAAACCAGGGGGTTTGGAGATGTTTTTCACACCAGATAGTTTTTCCTTTTGGAACAAAATTTAATGTCTTTTGTTGTTTGCTGGATGTTGAGATTGAATTCACCTGCAACAAGTTTGTGGATGATTCAAAGCTACATGGTATAGTCGGCAGGATGGCCAGCAGGATGAAGGAAGGGATTCTACTCTTCTGCTCAGTTCTCCTGAGACCCCACCTGCGGTACTAAGTCTAGCTCTGAGGCCCCCTGTAAAAGAAAGGTGTTGACCTGTTAGAGGTACAGAGGATGGCTACAAAAATGATCTAAGGGTTGAAGCACCTCTGCTGCGTGAAAAGGCTGAGAGAAATGGGATTGTTTTGACTGGGGAAGCAAAGCTTCTCTGGAGACATTACGGCAATTTTTGTACCTAGAACGAGCCTGCAAGGAGACTGAAGATGGACTTATTTTGCAAGGAACTGTAGCGATAGGACAAAAGTTAATGGCTTTAAACTGAAAGGTGATACCCTTAGATAAGATATTAAGAAGAAATTCCTTACTCTAATGGTGGTGAGATGCTGGAACAAATTGCCCAGAGAAATTACGGTTCCCGAGTTCTTGTAAATGTTTAGGACCAGGATAGATGGAGCTTTCAGCAACCTGGTCTAGTGAATGGCATCCCTGTCCATGGTGGAGGAGGTTGAAACAAGATGATTTTTAAGGCCTTCTCCAACACAAACCATTCCAAGATTCTGTGATTCTAAAGGTAACTTAGTTAATAAAGCACACAGATATTTCTTCAGTTCCAACATCTTCTCAGGTTATGAGAGATAATAATTTCTGACAATTTTTATGGCTCTGTGCAATTTATATTAAAGCATGTCTAGTTTAATGTCCTCTTTTAGAGTGTGTAAATTTAAGATCTTGAATGGCCATTTAATATCATTGCAAGTTTTGTCTGTTTCAGGGTCAAAGGCACATATCTTAGTAGCTTCTGCAAACTGCACTTTAAATTATTTAATATTTTCCATTTAAATTCTGGTAAGAGCCATAGTGAAGTTGGTACTACAATTGTCAATACCTAACTGCTCTTGATATGCCTTTTGTTTCTGTTTATAATTTATTACTACTAATTTATAGCAGCAAAAATATATATTAATTACACATTTTTTTTCTTGAGACTATAGTTATATTTGAACTTAGGTGGTATTGTAGAAATACGCAAAAACATTAAAACCAGTTCACTACTTCTGAGGTGCTGGTAGTCTATACACATGAACTGTGCATGTTTATTCCTTCTTTATTTAGTCTGTAGTCAACACTTTACAGCACATGAGAACCAGAAAGGTGAAGTTAATCACAGCAAAGGAAGTATATTGGGGTTTGATAAACTATCAAAATGCTTTTGAAAAATAAAGGATTTCTAGGTTTGCTGAGGAGCTACTTGGCAGTTTGTAGATTAGGTTAAAAAAAACCAAACAAACAACAAAACAGTCAATTGAGCAGGCAGATTGAACTTTTTCCAGTTTTAGTACTCTACATGAGCTATACAAACTGTAGTTTGGGCTTTTTGTTTGTTTCTTTTAGAATGGGAGAGGTATACATAACTAGAGGACAAAAAACCTGCTGGAACTTTAATTTTGGATGTCTGTTAACAAAGAACCAGCTGGTAACTCATATAGTATCTTACCTTCAGTGGTATTCAGATGCTCACAGCAAAAGTGAAATAGTCTGGAATGAATAGGAAAAGACACAACATTCACTTCATATAAGTTTATTTCACAGTACACTTAATATAGTGCAAGGCCTTTGAGTCCCAACAGAGTGCTGTTTATATACACTGAGCAAACTTCTTTTTAAATTATTTATTCAAAATGTGTTAATCACTTAGCTTTGGATAACATATGTGATAAGTTGTCTTGCCTGTTGGATTATATATGAGAAGACAATAATAGTTTTTAAAAGTACATTAATTAGTCATGAATATTCATAGGGCTTTAATTAGCCGTGCAAATTATGTGATGCTATATTCCATGATTAAATGGTGCAAGACATTCATATGCAAGTGTAAAAATTCCAAATTCAGTGTTTGTGGAATGTTCATATAAAACTGATGAAATTACCTATCAGAAAATATTTATAATAAGGGTTAATTTACATCCACAAGACAAATCAGGATGGCATCTTCCTGGACTCAGCAAGAAACTTTTGTTTATTAGTAGAAGCAATTTAATTCTTTGCACTGAAATGCTAACCTTTGAAAGAAAAATATAAGGTAAAGATAAGGTTTCATTAAAGACACGTGTGCCATATGTATTAGTGGATGTCTTTGTGATATGGAGTAAAATAATCATAATGAAATTCATAGGATAGATTGAAAAATCTAAAAATGAGTCCTTTCCTAATCCTCTGAAATCTCTGAGCGTGCATGGAAAGTAAAAATACAATAATAAATATTTATTTAAGAAAAAGGAAGAAAAACATATAAGACCTTTTGGCAAATCTTCCATGATTGTTTCCTTTCCAGGGTGGTGTGAAGTCTAAAGCAACCTCCAGCAGCGTAATTCTAATACATCAGTGGTGGCAAAAAGCTAGTACTGATTTTAGAATAAAAAAAATTGTGCAACAGTGATCCTGGAGAATACGTATCTAGTGTTGTGTGTATCTTTTGTTGTCCACAAATGGAAACGTTGCTGGGACAAAACACTTAATATTATATACTTTTTGTAAAACAGAATCCAAATCCAACTATCTCAATATTTGTAGTAGAAAAAAAAAAAAATCTCTGTGGCATTATATTTCTATATTTTCTTGTTAATTCCTTACATTGTTTTGATTTCATCTCCTCAAAGAACTGAAATACTCTTAAATGACTTTTTGCTTTTCTCTTTTAGCTTTGAAAGCAGACTGATATGGTCAAACTTATAGACCAGATCTTTTGTGCTACTGACAAATAATGACATTCTGACATATATTAAGTTTAACATTTTAAAACTTCATATTTTTACACTCATCAGTAGTTGACATATGTTGTCTGTGATTAACAACAGGAAAGATTAGACAGTGTTTATCTGTAGGTCTTTGTGGAGATTTTTTCAGAGAAGTTTATATAACACCTGTGCTTATGAAATTTAGATACCATGAGTCTGTTCATGTTTCAATCATGGATTTTACTTACACCTAAATATAATTATTGCACTGACATGGAAATAGGATTAGAAATTTATGTTGTTCTCTTTACTTTTGTTTTACATTGATTGTTTTGAATGATTATGGTTTTAGAAGGCATTCTTCAAAAGCTGATTTTAAGGTCTTTTCTCATTTTTCAAAATGATCCTTTAAATTGTCTGTTTAGTGCAATTTTCTGTCTTATTTTTGCTTGCTGTAGTTAGTGAATTTTGTCATCCACTACTATATTCAAAGCAATTCTGAAATTTCAGAATTGTACCTGGCCTTTTGTGGAACAAGATCTTTGTTCACAATTGTTTTGCTACAGAATCAACAATGTTCAAATAATGAGAATACTGTAAAAAAAACCCTACATGTTAGAGTGGGCTGAATACAAATTGAGCACCAGCGTATTTCTGATCCAGAATGTCAGTGTTAGAAATATTGTTATCTGTTTAGAATAGATGAAGTCTTCCATGACTTTTTAACTGTTACATTTGTATATTTTTATATATTAATCATTTAACAATAGGCAAAAATATATTTTTAACGTTTTTAACAAGGTAAGGGGAACATCAGTGGTCTATTTAGGATCATTTTACTTAGAAAAAAATACAGTCCTGTAAAAGTGATGAATTTTGACAGAAAATCAGTAAATTTTTGTGATAAGTTCTAAGTTATGCTTATTCTGAGATGGTGCAGATTTCTGTGTAATTTAGAAAATTTAAAAAGATTTAAAATTCTGTTCAATTTAGAAAAAAAGACTATTTGAAAGATGCTGTAAAGTGAATTCACTGTCCCTTTTTCTGTCTGCTCAGTGTGACTTTATTTGTTTCATTACAACCCCATTTTCAAATGTGTGCTATGCAATAGACTTCTGATTATATAGTTGCCATAAAGAAAATAATAAGCATGTTTTATCATGAGTGTATTGGAATCAATTTATGTTTGCACAAAAGCACACCAGGAAACAAATATAAAGATACGGTCTTTTTTCCTCTAGAATTTTTTTAACAGTAAAATGTTATCACAATGATTAGAGTGAAAAACAGTACATTAGACTTTGTTAGACTTTTTAACAGAGGGAAAAGAGGAAAAAAATTACTTAAAATGATGTCTTGATTCCAGGCATGACAGGGCTAATTTATGCAGTAGCCAGGATGGGGTATAGCTAGGACAGGGATGTAATCCTCATTCCTGGGGACAGGAACAAGAACTCACTTCCTGTGGCTGAGTAAATTCAACTAAGGGAGCTGTCTGGTATTGTCTGTTGTTGAGGGGTTTCTGTGTGAATCGTTTATTTTTTTTTCTATTCTCTGTCATTAGCATTGTTGCTGCTACAGTTAATTTTCTTATCTCGTTGCTGTTTCCAGAAAGATGGTCTTACGTCAACCCATGATCTTTGCCTTTTGTGCCTTCAATTCTCCTCTTCATCCTGGGAAGGGAGAGGGGAAAATGAAACCAATTCCGATCTACTTCAGTAAATAAAAGATATAAGAATTTATTAAGTCATTAATCATTATGCATTTGGGTTTTCATTAGCTTGAGTGTGCACAGCATTTATAGACAAAGCCAATGCTCCAAGAAGTTTCTTTTAAATTTTGTTTTATTGAAATTTCCAAACAGTTAAGCATGTAAGAAACTAGACATGATTGTCGGGCAGTTGAAGAGACGGGGTCTCCGTGGTTTGCACCATGAAGACAATTTATTGAACACACTGCTGGTTTATATACCTTTCAAACATAACAACAATATTTATGTTTCTTAGTAACATTGCTTAACCATGGGCTAGTACAGTCTTGTACAGGGCTGTACTGTCTGGCACACAAACGTACATACATACACCTTGATCTCTTCCTTCTTCAGGGTCTTGCCTCGACTTGCCAGGGCTTGTAGCCCTCCAGCACATCTACTTCTCTAATGAGTTCAACAGTACTTCGAGTCCTGCTTCCAAGCTGTGTTCCCACACATGAGCATAGTTTCAGTCATTTGAAAGGCTAGTCATAGTGCAGCAGTTAATAGCACTTAATAACCAGTGAATATAAGGAAATAATGGTGCAATTAATTTGTATGTTCAGCTCTGTGATGTTCTTTGCAGTTTCACAGCAGAAATATAAACTGTATTTAAATGTAATGTGCTAATTTTCTCTAACTCAGGTATATCAGCAGATTTTTTGCTTGGCAGAACTAGTTCCTCACAGCTTACACAATATACACCATTCCTGTGGAAGACGTTTTGAAGTGCCTATCTGATGAAGGGAAAGACATCAGAACAGAAGGGGAGAAGGAGAAGGGGTACTTAAGTAAAAAAAAAAAAAAAAAAAAAAAAAAGACACCAAATGTTTGTAACCTACTTTTTAAACTCTCCTACCTTGCACAGAAGTTTCTCTCTCACTTAGAGAACATACTTGGTTTTGAAGGTGTTCTACAGTTTGCTATTGCATTAAATTTTCCACCCTTTCTTGATTCAAGACTTGATGTGGCTACCACCACACATGAATACAGTTTAGAACAGCCTGTGTGATCCACAGAACAACTTCTGTTCTGAGATTTGTCATAGGACTTGATTATTCTATTTTTCTGTACCAGACCTTTTATTTTTCAGAAGACATAGTAGTGGGGTTCTTTAGTTTTGTTTTAGAAGAAATAGGACTGAGAGGGACATTTTCTGAATACATAATTCTTGGATAATAAGTGTGATATCAACCATATTTTCAGGCTGAATATAATCCTATTCATCTTTAATAATTATGTTATGATCTGTGAAATTACCCTTCAGGGGTAATTCTGCAATTTAGAAAAAAAAAGAGATACACAGTTTTTTAAGTGAGTAAACAAATTCCTAGGGGCTAGTACTTGAAGGCTGATGGATTGATCTGACTGCAATTTACTATATTTGCATTTTGAATACGTATTTTGGTATAGTATATATAATGAAAAAAATACTTCTTTCTTCAATCTGAACTTTAATATTTCAAACAAATTAATCGTTGTAAGAAAGCATTATTATCTTGTGTTTTTAGGTATATATAATAGTCCTAAAATAGAAGCCATTTAAATAAAAGAATTTCAAAACCCTACAGATTTTAAAAAATAATCTAAAATAATAGGTTTTTGTATTTACAGCTTAAAAAAAATTAAGGTGATTGCTAATGATTTTCTAAAGCTAATTTTCTTAAGATTTTCTGTGAAATCTATTAGACAAACTGATAATGCCTAGGCAGTACTTACTGTTGAATATTGATCTGATTTTTCTCAGTGCTGAACTTACCTTGTTCCTTGTTTTTGTGGAGTTTTTTTGGTGTTGTTTTTTTTTTAATGTTTTGGTTTTGTTTTGGTTTATTTGTGTGGTTTTTGTTGTTGTTGTTTTGTTTTTTGGTGGTTTTTTGGGTGTGGTTTTTTGTGGGGTTTTGTTCTGTTTTGTTTGTGTGTGTGTGGGGGGGTGTTTAATGTGGAGAATTGAGTACTGGTACTAGGTATTTGTGAGTATTTCTCACAAAGATTTTCAGAAGTTAAAATGGAAAGCAGATTTACAGTGTCTGTATGGCTAATTATGGCACCATTTATTTGTACAGCATATTAAAAATGTAATACTGTATCTCATATCATATTCAAGAAACTGGGCAAGGGGAAGGCAGGAGATCAGCATGGCTGAGTTGAGATCTGCTGGTTAAACAAAAGCAAAACAAGCAAACACGCAGTCTGTTAAAGATGGAATGGATGACTTGGGAAGAGTGGAGATGAAGCTGGGTTCTGTAAGGATGGTGTAAGGAAGGCGCAGGCAAAGCTGAAGCTGAACTTGGCAAAAGATGTAAAGAGAAACAGGTATGTTAACCAGAAAAGGAAGGATGAAGAAGGTGAGCCCCCTGAAGGACAATGCTGGAAAACTGAAAACAATAAATGAACAGAAAGTCCAATCTTTTTGCCTCACTCTTCAATGGCAACCTCTCTTCCCACATCTCTTGAGTGGATAGACAGCAGGATAGGGACTGTAGGACCAAAATCACTCCCACTAGAAATAAAG